>NC_069144.1:58865007-59076605 GCF_943734635.1 Anopheles cruzii | reverse complement strand
TTGAGCACGTTTAATGGGTAATTACCGCAGTGCGCATTTAAAATCGATCCTTTCCGAGAGGGGGCGGAGAGTTCTTTCTTCCTCCCTCATCCGGAAGGCCCCATCCGGGAGTTTTGGGATGTGGGATTTTAAGGGCACGAAATTTAATCTGTGCACGACATTCGCTAATGACCGCATCGTGTCGTGGAATGCATAAAATGTGCCCTGCGCGAAGCGATTTTTGGTGGATCAGCGATCGTTGAACGATTTAAATTAAATTTTGAGTTCGGGAACTTAAGAATGCAAACACCGAAAGTGACCCTCAAAAGGCGCCCTTAATAGTCGGCATTTTTCCCGGCCAACAAATCCGGTTCATTTATATCAAACCCAATAGCTCTCCCTGTTGCACTCGTCCTCCGGCCCTCTGTGTGGCTAATAAATCAAACATTGGCCACAGCGAGCCGGCCACTAACGGCGGCAGCGAACTAACAGAAGCACGAGGACACTGAATCCGAAAACCCCTTCCTGTGTGCGTCTTCAGCAGGTAGATGGGGTCCTTTCGCTTTTGCACACCCATTTCCGTCCGTCCGTCCGTCCGGATCGCCAGAGGCAGAGTGTTCGGCGGCGGCGATGGTGATCAGTTGCCCACGATCAATTACCCACCGGACACAAACCCCACAACGGCCCGGCCCGAAGATTTAAAGACAATAATTTTTTATGAACATCATTTATTTTGTTCCGCGCTGCATTCCGCACCGGCTGCTACCGGGAACGGGAACGGCCCCGAAGAACGGCCCTCGAGTGCGCGCATAACTCTGCCGTGGCCGTGGCCAAGGGGGCCCGTTGGGGCCAATTATGAAGCGCTCGCTGGCGCAAATCTCATAATGGATGCGTGTAACATATACACGCTCGACTCGCCCGCTCGGGGCTGGCCAGGGCAGAAGATGAAGATCTAAAAAATATGAGCATCTCCGCTTCGGCTGAACGTGTAATCAGTCTGCTGCCGGTGGCCAGCAGCCACCTGAACCCGCCTGTGGTACCCGAAACGGTAGGCAAATGTAATGAAGTGTGCAAAATGCGTAAGTAAAATCAACTTCCTTTCCGTTTTCCTGTTCGAATTTGGGACCCACCCGAGAAAAAAGTCCAATTTCGCCACTCAGCGTGCAGCCTTCCTTTTAGCGGGGACAGGGGCGATTTATGGACACACCGCAGGATTACTTGCCCAATACGCGCGGTCCTCGCGCATCTTGATCGTCCCGGATCACGGCAAAAGACTTACCTGGAAAGGGAGAGAAGTGATAAAGGAACTCATTAGATTTAAATACAACAAAATTGCACTCTAATGTCAGTCAGTCAGTCAGCCGGTCCGAGATCGTCCCGGCCACAATTAGCAAACATTCATCTGCCAGTCGGCCACATCACGGCCCGTTCTCGGTAGATCGCGCCGTTTGATAGCGGCACTAGGAAGCGAAGGCACCACAGGTGGTAGATGAGTCTCCGGAGTGCGATGTGTGCTCTTTTGTCGCTCCGATCGCTGATGTGGATCTTCACGTTTTGCGCCTGGCATATGCGCCGTTGCCGCCCTGGAGACAAGATCCAGGATCCGTGATCCAGTTCGCTCCGCACACACTCTCAAGAGCCGACCCCCCTTTGGCGCTTGAGCTTACGGTGGGGCTTGAGACATAAACTGCCGGCTGCACAGAAGCGTGACGCGGCTGCGGTCGGGTGGGGTCGGGCGGAAACGAAAATGATCGTTCCGGAGCATTTTATGAGCACCATAAAAACCGGTCGGCAATGGTGAAGCCCGCACCATTGACCACCCATTGCGCGCGGCGGTGAATGCTAGAAGCGCGACGGGGAGCATTGCCGGCAAGTAGACGAAGCGAGCGGCTTCAGGTTGTTCACGGGTGTTGGCCGCGACGGGTCTTAGAGAATAACGGACCCGATGCAATCGGCGCTTCATCGGCGGGAAAGGTCATTGCGATCGTACCGCGTACCGGTTCGCGCTCGTCGGGTGAGAATGCCGAGCCGTGGCCGCCGAGCAAAAGATATCAATTTATTTCTGGATCAGCCAGCCTGTGGAAGTGGCGTGCGTGGAAATAGTTCTTCAAATCCAAATTGAAATTTTCCAAATTATAAGATTATTCATGCTCGCCACCGCCAGCCCCAAGCGGACGGACCCAAAATCGGCCGAACGAACAGTTTCAATTTCTGGAGCCTTTCTGGGGCAGCCTCCAGAGAGACACCGTAGTGCCTTGAGGCCGCGAAGGGGCGAAGAATTCTTCGTACATCGGCCAGCGCTGCTGATTAGGTACGCCAATGATACGCGCATTTATGCCACATTCTAAGGCGATCTAAATAACAGACCAACCTTCCCAAGAAATCCCAATCCCCGAGCGGGGTCGGACTGTTTTTTGGCCAAAACAGGGCCCCGGCGAATCCAATTGGTCGATGATACGCCCTAATGTGGCATTGAATCGCGATCGGTCGGCGGGGGGACGGTTGTCTACCGTTGGGCAGTTGAAATTTAAATAATAAAACGGTTGTGGCGAGATCTGGAACATTTTGCTAAGAACCATTATTATGCAAAGTTAGCAACCGGATCGATCGATCGGCGGGATCGCGGCGATAAGTGTGTGATTGCTCTGTGTGGGACCTGTGAGCTAACGCCTGATCCGATCGCCACTCCGGTCTATCCGATCGCCACTCCGGGGATTCAAATCCGAAGGAGAATGAAGCGGAATGCTTTGTCGATTTGTCGATCAATCGAACGATTGTTCCCTTCGCGATCTCCACGATGTAACGGCGGTCGACTATAAATATTCAACAGTTCTTGAAACTTGATCGAGAGTGCGACGTCATCCGGCGGCGAGATATCTCTCGCTTAAGAGGCCGCACTCGGGATGTTTTTCTTTCCCGTATTTGGATCGCTCGCTCTGATTCTGATTCGGTTGCCAATGTTTTACGGGTGGTCTGTCTGGCCCCCGGCCCGGCCATTAAGAGGGAGCCATTTTGGGCCAGCCAGTTGAGTCAAACGTTTCGTAAGTTAGGCGTTGGGCGATGAATCGGTTTAATTGTCCCGGAGCTGGGCCACGTGAGGCCAAATTATCCAACCCCGTAAATCGTGGCCACGTTGTGTACCTGTCATCGGGTGCATTGTAAAAGTGTCCCGGATGCCCGAACTGGTCGGAGGCAGCATGAACGCATTAATCTTCTGCGCAGAAAATTAAATCGAACCAGACGGGCGAACAAATTTCTTCGCAATTCGCGCCGTCCGCCGTCCGCGTCCTCGGAGAGCAAGTGCCAGTGCGTGCCGCGAGGTGATACGTTAACTATCTGTGTGGCTGCGGGCCGGCGCAACAGGCGACAGGCGCAAAACCAGCCCTGGAACAAGGTGCAAGGTCCTTCTGGAAGCACGCGATCGCAACCGCGATGGGCCAGCCAGCTCTCGAAGGGCGGCCATTCTAATGACAAGAAAATAAAACCAGCGCCGATGGCCGGGTGATGCCGAGAGCAAGGGGCGTAGCAAATTCCAACTCCGATTGCGCCAGTTTAATTTCTCGATCAACGGGTCCAGGGTTCCTGGGCGAGTTTTTAATCAAAATCCGATCCACGGCCCGATCGCGGGTCGTTTGGTGGAGTAAAAAATCAATTATCGTAAGGGAAGGCGCCCGGGCGCCTACGTTCGATCGGCGGTGGTGGCGGCGTCGGCTCGGAGAACACTCGATTAAACGGTTCCTGATCCTGTGGAGATCAATTTTGCCCGCTTTGCCGCGACTCACCGCGAAAGAACGAAATCATTAAACCATCTCGTGGCTATCCTACATTGGTATTTTGTGCTTAGAGAGAGAGAGAGCGAGTGAGAGAAACGATCGAGTGTTTCAAACGCTGAAAAAAGGTTCAATTTCCGGTGCATCGCGAAAAAGACCAAAAAGGATTCCGCAAGTTATTCCGCCCGCCGGATCATCAATTTATTAATATGCAACGCGTGACCACCGGGACCTGAATGGCTAATAAATCGAGTCGTCAATGCAGCACTGCAGCAGTCGCGGGGACGCGACGACCTCTGTGTCTGCGCCCCGGGTCCGACCGGGAGATTATGCAGGCGACTGACAGTTGGCGGCTTGTCTTGAAGCGTCGGCCGCGTTGGCGGCGACTATATTTCTTTTGGTCCACGGCCCGCCTCAAGACGCCCAGTTGAGGCACGCGCGCGCGATCGCGTCCCCTGCCCGCGATCATGACTCATTCGCAAACCACCGAACGTTATTGCGCCGGTGTCGCCAGAGTCGCCGTTCAAGTCGAAACAATAGACCGAAGTAGCGAATGGCCACCACCAGCAGCAGTAGCCGTTGGTCGCGATCGTGCCATGACCGCGGGCCGCTTCGATTTGCGTAAACACGTGCGCCAGAGTTGGCGTGGAGCACGTACGGGGTGAGACGGTCGACTTTGTAGCCTTTTTTGGACCCCGAACTCGGCGGAATATAAAATCAACAAACCCCCTTTGGGGCGATCGCACGATCGACTCGACGTGCTCCGCGCGTGGTAGTGTTTTGAACTTTGCTGATAACTCGTAAGTCCATGTATCGCGAAAGGGTCCAGCAAAGGTGGTCACGGACCCAGTGGGTGCTGCGCAATCGGTGATCTCAGAGAGAGAGAGAGGTCAGAGCGCACACCGGGGAACCCGAGCAGCGCGGTTATCAAATGTCAGGCATCTGACCGACTTTGATGAACACGAATAATAAAGTCTTCGCCCGCCCGAAGGCTGTCAAAGGTCCTGCAGAGCGGACAGATTTGGGTTCGCCGTCGGAAGTCTTGTCGCTGTCAGTCAGAACCACGAACCGAACCACGCCCTGTCAGTCACCCTGGCCCCGTGGAGGTTTGGCTGTGCGTGCAATTAAATCAATACTGGGCTTCTTTCTAATCCTTTTGCGACCCCAAAAAATGGCCCGGGCCCCGGGGTCTGCTAATCTGTGGCTACTCGCGCACGCACCGACGCGTCGATCGGATCGGGGCGATAAAAGTCTGGCCTCGATCGTTCGTTAGTTAGTCGTTCTCTGTTGCTATCTTGACCGATCGAGCCGGAGGCGTGGGCTCTCGGTTAGCATATAATGAGCCACCGATTGAAGCCACTGGCCCGGACCACATTTCACGCGCCTTACGCACGCGGATCGTTTTAATAACCAGCGTCCTGCCTCGAAGGGAATAAGTTATTGGGCTGTTCGCGTGTGGCCCATTATGTGGGGGGCCATTAGCATGGCGCGAGTGAGTGACACACGAACCACGGGACAAGGCCGGACTTTCTAGTGGGCATTAATAAATCAATCCGCCGTCGAACCGGGGCAAGTGTTTCGCTCTCTCGAATCGATTTGTGTTTGCGATTGGTTTACGCATTTTTTGCGCGCCGAGGTCAAGTGAACAGCGCAGCTCCGCAGCTCGGTGGGTAACAAATTGTTTCGCAGTCGCTGCTGAGTTCGTGTGGTCCGCGATCCATTTATCTTACTCACTGCCGGATTTAAGCGCGATATTAGAGAAAGAATCCGGCGGACCGGTGAATGGGGCGATCACATGTCTGGCCGGGGGGCGGAATAGTTCGAAGACACATTCGAAAACTAAATAAGATCATTAGCTCTAAACGTTTGCCACCTCGGCAGGCAGGCGACCCCGCTTGTGGCCAAGGTTTTCCAACCGGGCACGCAAAGTTTGACATTAATAAACTCCTAAAACCGGTCATTAATTATTGCGCCCGCGCGCGGCTGAAGCGGGGAAGCTGGAAATGATGATGAACGTGGTGCCCTAACGAGCGAAATGGGAGATGACAGCTAACCGCCTAGAGGGCCACGGAGTCCACGCCGGAGTCCACGCCGCGTTCGCTTCCATCACCCATTTCGACACTTTGCGCTGCAGACCGTTTTCGAGGCGATCGCGATCGCGCGGCAAGCGAAAGCTTTCTTTCTCCGGCAGGACGGCTGGGCCAACATTAGGCCAACCCCGCACGCTAGTGGCCATTATCGATGGAAACGACGTCAGATAGGTAGATTAATGATGCACGGTGTGCCCGATTGGCCCCCTTTCAGAACGATCGATGGCGTGTTTTCTGGGGGTGGTGTTTTGAAATCGATTTGGAGATCCCCGAAAACTTTCCTCGCTCCGATGCAGTGAAGTGAAGCGGATCAAGCATTTGTTTGCAACGAAACAGCTTCCCAAGGGCGGACTCGATTTATCATCCAGCTTTAGCCCATAAGACACTTCGCGACTGCTTCGCGAAGATCGATTTCAATAAATTCGAACAAAAGAACTCGGTGCGCCGCAAGCGACGAACCGAGACCGAGACCCCGACGGTGCGCAAAAGTCACCCGCGGCTTGCGATAATTTGTTCCATCGATCAAGCTGCGACAATTTCGCCCCGCCACCGGCGATCGTTTCGCCCCGTCTTTCCACTCCAGCTGCATCGCTGCAGACTGCATCGGCGCGAACGAAAAATGGTTCTCGGGTGGTGTCTTCTGTGCGGGCCAATTGGTTCACCCGCTTCGAATGCGGGAACCCTGCCACCACAGGGCACAGGATTAAAGGATTAGTCTTGCCGTCAGTCCCGGGACCGTTGATCGGGATCGGGTGGATGGAATGGAACGAGAGTAAAATACTATCGCCTGTCAGCGGCCCGGCGGCGATCGATGGTCCGCGTAGTGCCCCGTTTACTGCTATGCGAATGGAGCAAAAATGGCTGCCAGAGTTTATAAAACTCTTCACTCACGGTGATTGGCTGGCCAGCGGCCAAGTGACCCGAGGCAATTACCCCCGGGGATGATACGAACCAAGGTGTCGAGACGGGAGATCCTAAATCGGTCAGCCTTAGCTCTGACTTTTGTGCTATTTAGCATAGCGAAATGCCGCCTGGCCAACAACTGGCCGCTTTCCATTCGCGGAACGCATTAGGCGCACAAAGCTTCACACCGCGCGCCCGGAAGTCGTGGCCAGCACAAAGCCTCCGACAGCTCGACCTCCGTTGCTTCGTCTTCGTTCATTCTAATGGCAGCAGGTGCGCCGGGACGGAACGCGCGCGGTGGCGGCGGTGGCAACGGAAGACTCATTTCTTTTAGCCGCTTGCGCGGCGAACGAAACATTCCGGGTTCCGGCGGGCCAACAAATGCCTGCAGGCCGACCGCACGGCGCGCGGACCGAATCTAATTCCTCGGTAATGACTTGCGGTTAATGGTCGAGGAGGAAGTGCCGGGCCGGCGTCGGAACAGGTGGCACTCAAACGGCCTTACATCTCTGTTTCGGAATTGATTGACACAAATCGCTGACACGGCCTGGCTAAGCATCGCGCCCGAATCGGAACGGTGGACCGTTTGTCCGGTTTGTTCCATTTTTTCGTTGCTGCTGCTTCTGTGACAAAACGGTGCCGTGTCTTCGAAGACCGAGTTCCATTTATTACAGAGGGGTCCCGGAGAGTACTTTGCGTCATTAGGAAAGTGTTGCAGACGACACGGATTCGGACACAGAGATTCGGTGGCCATTTGCCCGGGGTGAGATTTTTTGCCCCCGATCGCTTTACGCTGACGATCATCTCGGGGAGCCGGTTGGTCGGTTGGTAATTTTCCACATTAAATTTTCAATTAGCTTTCCCTCATTGCCGTGTCCTGCTCGGGGCGTGTCGAACCGCGCGGCAGGCACGACATGTGCTCGGCATGGCGCAGAGCTCGTTTAATTAGAACCACCATCCGGACGCTGGAAGATGCGTCGGCATCAGCGCGAAGAAGTTCTTCACCGGTTCGTTGGCCGCGCCACGTCCGGCCGTAGCGAAAGCCGATTTGGCACAATCACGGCACGATCGATATCAATTTCGGGCAATATTCGGGCGACCATTTGTCAAGTCGCTAGCCGGGGACGGTGAAGCGAACGAAGCACACACAGATGGGCCGGCCGGTCTGATGTAATGATGTCCGGGGAGGGGGGAAGGAAACATTCTTGAGCATCCGCCGCGGCGCCGGAACCTGTTTCGCTACCCTGTGACCACGCTGGGGGATCTTCTCGGTGATCGCGCGGTGTGTAGTTTTCAAATTTTTGCAACAACTGGCCGAAAACCGATCATTACGTGCGTCGTTGGTAGCCTGCCCCGATAATGGCCCCTGTCGAAAAGTACACTTTTGCATCGATCGAGTCGTTTGATGTGATCGCCGTCAGCACGTGCTACTTGCATGGGCTGTTAAAAGACAAAGATGTAAATAAATTACCCTTTGGTGACTTCACCAAACGCCTAATTTGCATCTTCCACCGGCGAACTAATAAATAATGCTGTCCGAAGGGTAACTTGCCCTTTTTTGGAAGGCTGCAACACGGCCAAGCTAAAGTATTGCCGTAAATTGCTCGCATTAGAAGCAGGACGCCGGCAAGCCGATCGTCAGACGGCAACACATCGTAGATGATGAGGCCTTTTACCTCAATTTTGTGGTGATTTCGTGTAGCTTCTTGGGCGCCTCTTTCGACTCTCTTCTTCACGCTGAATGAGATGTAGAAGACTAAGAGTAATGTTGATTCTCGTCAGAATATAAGAGATTCTTGGCCACATTTTGGTAACATTAGCAAACTGAGCGATCGATTCACACCGTGAAATTCGATACTGGCCCAGGGCCGGTGCCTAATCGAGTGGAATTAAGATGACAGTTTGGGGGTCAAAACGAAGGTGCTTCCTTTATTTGGCCGATGGCAATGGTGCTTCGTGAGAAAAGCGTAACATATGGCACTCGGCGCCGGAGCGCCGAATCGAAACAGGAAGCGAAACAGATTTGCATTCGCATGGACTCGGCTGAGTGATACATTTAGGGAGTTAGGGAATGTGATCCGTGATTGGGGAGTTCGTGTGATCGTGAACGGGAAAAGATCATGCTGAGGTGATAGAATGTATGGGGCCCCGGGACGATCACTTTCTTATCCTTTCCCAACAAACTGAACACTCCCAGCACGGCGACCCTTCGAACCGCGTTGACCTCCGGGTGACTTTCGCCCAAGTCGAAAGCATGCACCGGAACATTGACCGCTGTAGTTGTGCGTGTAGTTGTGGTGCACGTTCAAGAAACCCGCCATCGGCACTCGCTTCATTAGCTCGAAGGTTTGGTCCGAAGTTCGTTAGACCGATGGTCGCCGAACCGGACTGCTGGTCAGCCGCTGCCTCAGCTCGGACACCCCAGGAAACTTAACAGTAACGTGCCGGAAGAGAAATGCTCCCGGAGCCACACGTCGGGTGAAAATATGCCTCGGGCCAAGAACGGCGAGGGCCTTTAAGCTGTGTTTCCTACCGCGGCTTAGATGTCGTGTTTGGTCAAGTAATTAACGGTCTATTAGTAACCGCGGAGGGCCAGAAACCTAATGGCGGCGGATTATGGTAAAAGCTTCTATTGCTTTTATCGATCGACCGTTGCAATGTTTGTTCCTCACTTTAGACCCGTTTGTTACGAGTCCGCATCGATCGATCGATCATGGAACATAGGTCAAAACGCTAGCAAACGCTAGAACAAACACAACTCCGAAACGTAAAGTCGGCCAAAAAGCCGGTTTGTCATGGGCTCAAACAATCGGCCTCGCGAAGGCGGAGCCTCTAATTTGAAGGCGCGCGCGTCTCGGGGGCCGCTAATCAAATTAGACGCAGAATTGGGCGCACAATGACTGACCAATTTCACCGATCCAACGGTCGGCCTGTCATGACCGGCCGGCCGAGGTACTTGAAAGTTTCAAGCTAACGGTGACGTTGATTGTTTGAAGCCAAGCCCGCCAAGTTCCGAGATAAGCATTGGGAAATCCTCCACCTTCAGCAACAATGGTCCGGGTCGCCGGGTTTCCAGGGCGTTGTGGGCGGGGTGGATGGGAGCGTTTCAATTGAAGGAGCGGAACCGATTTGACCATATGATTATCTTAATTAATCGACTGGCCACGTCCACCCAAAAACCGGGTCCCGCAAGATGCGGTAATCGTCTCGTAGCGGCAATGAAAAGTTGACCACCGGGGACAGGGCGTGTAATTAGGCCCTTTTCGGTTTACAAGTCTCTACAACTACTGCCCGGGGTGAGCTTTGAGTTTGAAGGTCCATACTGCTGACTCATGACGCGTTTCGGAACCGGACACCGGTTCCAAACGATGAAATCGTGTGTCTTGTTCGATGGCTAGACAAAGGCGTCAGACAAACGGTTGGTTAGCGGAGACGGTGATGACGGTTCATAACTAGGCAGCGATCGAGTTACCGAAGTATCGATCGCTGGTGTGTGCAAAATACAGCAAAGAAGTGGAGCGAACGGTACAAATGTGGAGTTTCAATGAAGTGAAGTAATTATTCGTAGATGAAGTGAACCGGTTCAAAAAACCGGTTCGTTTCTAATAAAATTGCATTTTATCGAAGTTAGTGCCAAAATGCTCAATTCCATTAGCCAAGCTCATTAAAGTGATCCAGCCCAGTTCGCCTCGCTCTATGCACGACTCTATTTTAGCGGATAAAGGTGTCCTCGGCCAGTCGATGAAAGTGCTCGGCCCATCTGACCAGAGATGCAAAGCAGAGCGACATAAACTGGTTCACTTTATGGCCCGTCTCAAGCGACCCACACCTGGAACTGGACGTCGGACCAATTCGAGACGAGATGCGGTGGTCAATTTATGCTCCAGTAAATAATAACTTCCACTGCGCGCACCGGCCGCCTAATTGCACTGCACCAGAGCCAAAGATGACTACGGGGCGCCTAATTGAATCCTTTGCCGGCAATCGAATGGATGGACGAGGCCCGTGGATCGTAAGCAAAACCCGCCCGCCGTGGAGCAGGTTTCGTTCGCAACGCGGTTTATCGGAATAATTATTCTACGCAACGCGCGGCCAGTGAGTGAATGTAGACTGGAGTTGTCGTCGCCGGGCCAGTAATTAACGGCACGGGGAATTCAAATTAATGGATGCAGCGATTATTACCTTCAACCTTCACGATAACGGTCGGAATGGATCAATCCGAGCAAATACTACGTCGGGAATAGCGTCGTTTGAAACAATATTATTTGCCGGCAGACTAACCCCGTGGCAAACCCCGTGATCTGGGGTATCTAGGGCACAACTTGCAGCTTGGAGTCTCGTCTCCCGATCACGACTGCCCCGGACTTTCCAGTCCCAATGCAGTCCAGTCTTTAACTGGACTGGGCTCACGAATGTTTTGACGGGCTCGGGCTTTTGGCCGTTCCATATCGCGGTAGGCTCTGCAATCAGCCATCAGTCGGTGATCGATGAATTCAGCGCGGCCATTCAATGCAAAACAAATTAACGTTTCATCTGTGGAGCACACCGTGGACACGAGCACAATCGGGTCGGGTTTTGAGAATGGGCGCCACCTTCCCGGCGAATCTTGGAGGTGGTCAAGGTTTGACGCGAGCGTACGCCACATTTTCGGCGCTCTGGCCACCTCGTGACCGCGGGGTCCGGGGAGTCATGACTTTTGAAAATTAATACAACAAGCTGGGTCCCTCCTGGGGCGGGACGGTGATGCGGAGGTCGGCTCGAGGGCCTTCCGATCGATAGGTAGTTGAAGCGCGCTGAATGGCGGTCCTGACAGTCGGTTACTATGGTTACACCGCACCGCACCGAAGGATTGTAAGTACCGAATGGGCACGCTTTGTCCGCGTGGACTGCAACTTCAACTCCGGGACTGGCTCCGGGGCTCTCTTATCGAATTTGGGGAATCTAATTTGGTGATCTTGTCGAAGCGTTGTCCAACTCGGCTCTCGGTGAGGTCGGTGGGGCACGGGCAAGCACGGATCACGGAGCGTGCTTGTTGAGAAATCGGATCAAAGTAGTTTTTCTGTTCCTTGTTTGGGCCACTTCTTGCCTTCCCAGGTCGACGGTTCCCCAATCGATCGACCGACGGATAAACAAGCATTCCCGACATGTCAATGTTGATAGTGCCCGTGTTATGATGTTTAGCTCGAAATTGGTTACGTTCTTTCAGTTTTTTTTTGCTTTGTCCGTTTGTTGCCCTCGCAGCAAATGAAGGCTCCGGTGATTTTTATCATCCTGAATGGCCGATGCTCGACGGTTATGTTTGGATGGAATTTGTATCACACAATAGAGATAGTGTCATCGGAGAATGATTTTCATTGTGGAGCGGAAGCAGTACAAGCATCTGCTATTATAATGTTTTAATGTTGACTCGTACTTATGTTCGTTTAAACTCACATCTGCTAAAAGACGTGAAGCAACCACATGTTAAAATGTTGGAATGTGGCCAGAAATCGCGAACGGAGCAAGTGGTTCGAATAGTTCCAACATGTGTTTCGGGTGCTAAGAAAAGAAAACATATTTTTCACGTCGCCTTTGGAACGTGTCTGTAACGACCGGGGTTCGGTTGTGGTTCTTTTAACGATTGGCAGCCTTTTTTACCACAAGGACAGCAAAAACCCCATTTCCTGTTTGGCTTAATTGGTCTTGTGAGTTAGCTGGCATCCACAACCAAATTTATGAAGTGATGTAATGAAAAGTTTGAAATACTTTTAGAATCAAGAAAACCCCGATGGACAACACGTGTTGCAGCATTCCGCATAACTTAGCGACGGCGTAGCTGAAAATTGACCCACTGATTGACTTGTTGGCTCAGTGAAGTCATATAAAACTCACAGGAGATACATATAAACTGCTCCGTTGTTAAGATAAGAAACGACGAAAAACACACACGACGATCAGAACGATCTTTTTGGTCAAAAGAGAAAGAGAGTCGCACGAAAGCGACTCCCCAATACGAGGGATGCGTAATAAATGTTGTCAGGAAATTGAAGCCTCCGCGCGATAAGAATCCGTTCGTGTTCGTGTGCAAAAACCCACGTTTTATGAGGTGTCGTTTTCGGCCAGCATCTGCCGGCTGCGTCGCCGGAGGCCGCGGTCGCGGTCGCCGTAAACTTCGCCGCCCAGCCGCAAACGGCAGCAAAGTGACAGAGAAAAATGCAGCGCTCATAAATTAGCACCTTCCCTAACGGATGCATCCTGACTGCAACAGCTTCGGAATCGTGCAAGACACCATCAAGAGAGTGCGGCCAACGGCCAGCGCACAGAATGTGAGGTGGCGGATCTGCTAGGATATCCGTAATTTTAAGTGAAGGTGGATTTAATTAAAGTGGGATCTTGAACTAATAAAATATCTTAACAAACAACCTGCGTTGGAGAATGTAAATTAGGGTCCCAATCTCTCTCGCTGCTGAAGTACACGGGATCGCAGAATTTACCGAAGAAGATCGCGCACAGATCGTGATCGCTGCACATTAATGCACGTGAACATGTATATTAATGCTGGGGCCTTTCCTCAGGCCACACCCGATCGTTCGGTTGCGTTGCAGCCAATAATTAACTTGCTGCCATTAAGGCGCTCGGTGTCACGGGACCCAAGTCGCCATCCCGAGAAACGGGGCGTAAATGGTAATTAGAATTTATCGTACCACGGTCTCGTATGGTAGCGAACGGAGAGGATCGTGCCGATCTTTCAAGAGTCAGAGTTCTAGTTATTTTGCCGATCTTATCGATCCAATTTCGCTTTTGATTTCCTCCAGCCGGCCACAAATGGTGCATGATGATTATTTTTCGCAATACTTACTTTTTGGCGCTGTCCAGAAAAAACTCAAACTCCTTGCCCATCTTGCAGCAGAGCGCCTTCCGAAAGTGACCCTGCGAGCAGTTGGTGTTGACCATATGGTTATCTGTGGGTTGGCGGGGTGGATGAGACATAAAAATATGGAAAGGCATTAAAAAACGAGGACCGAATCGGGGTAATCTTACTAATTTAATTTTCGATGTTTTAATTTTTCGCGATCGCCACCGTTCGTTGCGTCGCTTCTGTCGAAACGGGGATTTCGGTTCTTAATAGACGTAGCTATAATTAAGTACACCGTTCTTCGGCTGTGTAAAATGGCAAAAAATAAACGCGGATGGAAATTCACGAATCAGTTCGCAGGATGCGAGGTAGCGAGGATTCGCACCCCGATATTTCTACCGTTTTACACTCCCGTCCGATCGCTTTCCGCATATGAGCTCGTTAATTGATACGATGAAAGCTATTAAATATTTATTGTCTACCCGCACGGATCGGGATTTGAGCTTCTTGGCTCGTTTACGCGACCAACTTCGTAAGCCGATGGCGGTTAGAATGATGGGCCGAAGCGACTTAAAAAAAGAATCACTGTGATGAGCGAAGACATAAACTAACTTTGACATTAATGAGTTATAAAGGCCATTCAGGCACGAAGATTCAGGGCTCTTTTTTGGCGGACCTCGGACCGCTTCGGAATTTTGTGGGCTTTATCTCCGCCAACCGGTCGATAAGTTTCTAATCTGATGTCGACGCCATCGAACACTTGGCCGTGGATGATGCGGGAAAAAACCATGTCGTTGATATGATGTTATGCGCGCAGGCTCATCTTCATTTTTTTTTCCTCCGTTGCCCAAGCGTCTTAACCGGAGCTGCCTACGCACTGAATGCAGATAAGGCCGTGTTCCATCCTCACCAGGTGGCCATGTGTTTCGTTTTATCAATTCAAATTATTGGAGCAGCGTCGGAAATAGAGAAGACAAGTTTTCCTACGGAACCACACCGTCCGAAGGAAGATACACGATCTTCGCGGGCGCGTTGGCGGCCACACTGGACTCTACGCCATAAAACTCGGTAACATCTTTGGTGGTTATTTGAATTTTTTCTCCTTATTTATCTTGATAACGATCTGATAAATATGTGATATATTTTTACACCATAAAGATCACGCCCGGCGCGATCTGCGCCGTCGAGTGAGATTTCGATCGATTTAATACGTTCCAGCGCATATTTGAATATTGCATATTGTGTGTTGCAAAAAACAATAGGCGATTTATATAACGCATTTCGCATTGAAGGATCCCCCCTCCCGAAGAGACAGGTTAATAATGTTAGACTAATGTCATAAGGTAAATTAGAAGCTGTCAGAGTTTGTGTTTCCGAAGCACGTTGTTTCCGTGGAAGTTCGTGGAAAGAAATCAAATCGAAAGAGCACCTGGCCATAAGAAGGAAGGTTAGCTTGTTTCTCTTTCTCTCCGCCAATGTCCGCCGGCCACAATTTATGAACCGCCGTCTGCCGGTATTTCCATTCGATCGGGTTTCGTCTCCATTCGGATGTTTGTCATTCGCTTGTGACTTCATGCAGTGTGTCATTCTATAAAATGTGTTGATTTCGAAAACATCCAAAACATTTGAAGTTCGCGTCGTTCGAAATAGTGAGTTCGAGGCAAGGTGCACGCCGCCGGTTCCAGGCTCCAGGACCGAAGGCGAACGATCGATCGATCGATCGGCGGTGTCGATCGACGGACATAAAAACCTCACCGAGCCCATACACGTTTTAATTAATGGACACATTTTGAAGCGAATCTAACACGTTTGGCCGGGTTTCGCTTCGGCCGTGTTGGGTAACGTCGGTACAAAATTATTCGAAACACTGTGCAGTGGATCGTATTTTATTCCGCTTTTTGAAACTCGTTCAGCAATAATTTGCCTAATTGAATTTGTTGCAACACTAGAAATCGATGCGGCTAATAATCATCTATTGGCCGTACGTTTGAAATAAATTTAAAATATTACAACGACACGAATTTTACATTTGGGGCTCCTAATCGATGAAGATGTTGATGCGGCACACTTTCTCCGAACGAAAGAAAAGATGGCTGCTGAGTCGGTTGCTACGATACCGTGTCACGAAATAAACCAACGCCAACCACGAGTGGGCACGAGATGTTATTAAAACCTCACAAAGTGTGCCATTAGCATGATCCGAGGAATGGAGCATGGTCGTTATTAAATGTTGGTCCCTAGTGTCCCTACCGCGCAGCCCATTGTCACGTCTTTTGAGTGTCCAAAATGGCGCACCGGCGACCAACTGACGGCATCGATCTTCCCGATCGGTCAGCGGACGGAACGGGGAATAACATGATTAGCATAAATGGTCATCATAAAATAGTTATCTCTTCTTCACCGTGCCGTGCGGCCCATGGCCAAGGCGTGTTGCAACCTGATCCACCGGCGGGGACCGTGTCACGATCGATTAATGTCTGCGACCGAAAACATGATCCATCGAGCGACGGATCCACCGACGGGATGAGCCGGGTTCCGAAATTCGTTTTCAAAATGTCGTCCAAGTACTCCCCAGATGGGGACTTCGAAGTCAGATTTTGCATAATGATACAAGACTTTAAACTCACGACGCGACGCGGCCATTTGTTCGCCTGTTAAAAGGTAACCATAAATTAGTAAACAGTGTCATCTCCGCCAGGCTGGTCCCTAGCGTGGCCTAGTGACGATGTGGTGCTAGGTCGTGGTCAGCAATTAATGGCTAGATCGATAGGCAAATCGTAGGTTCTTCGTATCGCGCGTTTGCATGATTTTGAAACCAGTTTCCCCGGCGGGGTGGGGGCCAGTTCAATGGTAAGAGTTTTAAGATAAGAACAGGGAATTCTTGCCATCCAGCAACGGGGTGACATATTTTCGAAACCCACATCGGAATCGGATGTAATTTACGTGCCGGCAGATAAGGTCGCGGAATGTTGGCTGGAACCGGAATGGGCGCCTCATGAATCAGCAGCACACCACCAGGGTTTGACAAAAAATAAGAACCCCCTTTCCGGGGTTTATGGTTCGCACTCGAGGGATCGCGCACACTCATTACCGTTTTACAGCTGCGCAAATAATAAATTTTACTCAACTTCAAGACAGGAAGCTACCAAGAGAGTGATTATCTGGTCCCCGAGACCAAACGGGATGCTTGCGTTCTGCTCTGATTATCAGCGACCGTCCGGGCGCCGGGTGGATGCATTCCTTCGGGGCGAATGTTGATTGAATTTTACGATCCACCTTCCACCGCCGGGCGCCGGATTTGACGGATAAATCCCGTGCCGAGCCGCGACGCACCGCGGCATAAAACTCTCTCTCTCTCTCCCGTTCTCTTGGCCGGGGGTTCCCAGCCAAGCTAGTTCCCGCCGCGAGTTTTTTCTATTGTTTCGTTTAATGACCACCCCGCCGTATATTGTTCGGCCGGTTGAACTCTTTTTCAGCGGTGTTTGATTTACGACGAACGTCCTTTTCTGATTGCCCGGTGTAGAAATCATAATCAATTTACTGCTCTCATTAAAAAGGGAAAAGCATAAAAACATAAAAAATCATCAGCAGTGCGCGCGCTGCGAGGCCTTTTTGGCCTCGTTTTTGTGTGGCCAAACGGACGGAGAGACGGAGAGACAGACACCTTCTCATCAATTGAACCAAATATGTCCCTGGGAGTTTGGCGAGGCGACAAACGACAAGCCCCTGTGAGCCGCCCGTCGGAAAATCAAAACGAAAAATTGGGGAGCCCCGCGAACTGCATCGAACGGCGGATGGCCGGCCGGCCAGTAGCAGGCCCGCTTGGTAGCAGGAAATTATTCCGAACATTTTGATTAGCTTATTCTCTACCGTTTTCCGATGTTCGTATGCCGCGGAATCCGCCGCGGCCCGCGGTCGGCGGCGGTGCGCGCGTCGTAAAGGGTGATCATTTTATTCAACCAACCAATGACGAAACCGGGCCAGGCCGCCGGAACCGGGCCCGAATTTGTGCAATCTCATCCAGGACGATGACGACCGGGCTCGCAGCATCGAGGGACTACAATTTTCGGCCGATATGCTGCCATAAAACCATCTTCCCCCGGGGATGGCTCGGCCACGGAATTACGACGGGAAATTTGTAAACTAATAAAACCTGGCTTCAATTGTGCAAAGTGGAAAAATTGAGGGCCTCGCCGGAACGGCTGAGGGATCGTTAGCCTAAATATTAGGTTGGGGAAAAAGAAATCCATTATTTTCTCGGTAGATGCCTTTAGTGATCGATATCTCGTGAAGTATCGATCGTACAGTTTCAAGTTTAGGCTCGTTTTAAAGCTGATACTTTACACTTAAAAAATGCTTTCACTGTTTATTGTTTGTTCTATTCGTTTGTGAGTTACAGGGTGTTAACAATGGAGGTCAACGAAGAAAAATTCGGTACATTTTACAGTTTTTCTTTGAAAACGAAAATTCAAGCTAGGCCGCTGAAATTTGCATGGTGTTATGGTGCCGATACTCTAACAGCTAGGTCATAAATTTTGGTTTCGTTGACCCGTTTCAGTTATTTTTTATGTTAAAGCCTAGGCAGACACGTCATCGAAAATGTCGATAAAATCACAGAAATAATCAAAGTAGTGTTAGTAATCAGAGCATCGGCCAGGAGCTAAAGATTAACATCGAACAGTTTTAAGCCATTTGCGCAAAGCTGGATTCACAAAGAAGCTCGATGTTTGGGCGCCACCCTATTTACACCAAAAAACATGATGGCCATCTGCAAGTTTTGGCCAAACGGAATGAAATCGAACCATTTCTTAAACGGATGGGTACTGGGGATGAGAAATGGGATCATACGACAATATGTGTGAAATCGGTCGTGGTCTAAGCGTGGTGAAGCAGCTTAACCGGTGGCCAAACCAGAAATAACGGCTAGGAAGGTTCTACTGGGTATATGGTGGGACTTGAAAGGAATCGTTTATTATGAGTCGCTTCCGTGTGGCCAAACAATAAATTCAGATCTCTACTACAACAACTGCACCGTTCGAAGCTAGCAATTGACCAGAAACGACCAGAATCGGCCAACGAAGAGGTTTTGTGTTCCATCAGGACAACGAAATGTCACGCACGTCTTTAGTGACTCGCCAGAAAGTCCGGGAGCTTGGTTGGGAAGTTTTAATGCATCCACCGTATAGTCCGGACCTTGCACTAAGCGATTGACACCTTTTTCGCGCATTACAAAATTTCCTGAGTGATGAAAAACTGAGATCAAAAAAGGATTGTGAAAATGGATTGCTCGAGTTTTTCGCCAATAACGACTAAGCCTTTTACAAAAGAGGCATTATAAGCCTACTTTGAAAAGACAACAAATTTTCCAACAAAACGGTACATATTTGACGAAATCGGACCATCGGAAGTATCTTAAATAATGTTTTGAATTTCACCCAAAAATAATGGATTTCTTTTTCCCCAACCTAATATATTGTTTACCCACGGTACCTTCGTTTAGGAGCGGAAGATCATGTGTCAGTGCGATCAAGAAGCAATTTCGCCAAAGAACTGATTCAATGAACCACACTTCTCAATAGCAAGGGCTACGCAAGAAACGTCCGAAGAACCCACCCAAAGGCCGGCCCGGAGTCGGAGAATGTCTCTTCATTAGTGAAATCCGAAAATATTTCCTTCCGACCCTGCTTTGTGGGTTGCCTCCGATGTTGTGGATGGCCGTTATAAAATTGTCTAAATTGTTGTTGACAGGACCCCAGCGATCCGCGGCGAGACATTTCGGGCTCGGAAAGCGCGTAAAGGGACGGAACGGAACTCGGTCCAGCCGGTAAACAAAGCCGAGAGAAACCCGAATGGAAAGTGAAACGTGCGCCCAACGGAAGGTGGACCATCAATCATTTAACGCAACAAGGTTCGGCCACGGAGCGTGGTCCGTGGGTTGTCTTTTGGACCTATGGGAACCATTAGACCGGGCGCGTAATCAAATCATGCCTTCAGTGTGCGGTTCCAAAGCTTAGAGGGAACTCTCTTTTGAAGGACGTTGCGATTTGTGCGTCATTTTAAAATATGTTTCAAATAATTAGACTACTTTTGGGGTTTCATCCTTCCTTTTTACAACTTCAAACCATCTTTTGGGCTCCCAAAGAAATTGGTCCAAACTCAGAAGCAAGTGTTGGCCTCCCATTTCGGTTCGCTTCGTTCTGTTCCGTTGCAAAAGCTTCGTTTCACTTTCAGGTGAAGATTTGCGACTCCGGACGGGGTTCTTCGAAGCGGTCGGCCTGAGAATTTCGGGTTGCTCCGAAAATGTGCCATGAAAAACGTTCTCGCGGCGAGCGGCGACCGGAATTTCACATCATTAGGAGGTATTCCGATCAGAATGTCACTAACAAGCTGACATTTATTTATGTATCGCCCGCCGACGAGAGATCGCCCCATCGCGGTTCGCGGTCGATCGTCGATTCTTACTTACTCCGTTTTTGCTCACCGTCTGGTTTTTCGGGGGTCGCCGGATTTATGGGGATTTCGTTTCATTATTTCGATCGATTTGTGTGCCCTTCCCTGCCGGAACCCTTCCTCTGGTGAGGACGGAAGGTGAAACTAGCGCGTACAGTGTCCTATGTCACGTGTCCGAACGTCCCAAATCCGAAGAAGGTCCGAAGGTGCAGTAAAACTGTAGTTTTAAAGTGGACACTTTTAATGGGAAAAGCAACGGAAACCTTTGACACGGCGACGGCTGTGGTTCGAAATGGATGGCCCCCGATGACCTGGGCCAAAAAATCTCAAATTCCGAAGTACGACCACAATCTTTACGACATCGCGGCCATGGTGCGTCAGACGAGGACCGGTGAGGCGACAAACAGGCCTCCACAGGGCTCCTCACAGGCTGATCCGATCACATCACTCAATTTAATGAGTTCGAGAGAAAATCAAATTATCCAAGACGTTGACCGGGCCGATTGAATTGAAAGCCGCGGAAACGCGTCTTCGTCCATTAATCAGCCGTCCCGTTTGTCTTTTCAATAGCTGCGGAAGACGGTCGATCGAATGCTGGGGTCGCCATAAAATGGGTCCCAAAATAGGAGACTTCGTCACCGGCCCGAAAACCTGAGGGAAGCATAAAATCGCGTCGCTAGAGACCCGATGGATCGATTCCGTGCAAGTGCCGGGACTAGGATTCGTGGAAACGGCCACCACCACTATCGCGCAAGAGTTGAGTCGTTAAAGTTTTAGGGGCAATGGCACATAAAGGAAGAAGCTTTTATTCGATTTTAATAAACGAGCATTCGGCCGTTTGGGAATATGATGCGATCTTAGCGGGCTGACCACCGGTCACGAAGTTTTGTGAATTTGAATAATTTTCCCCGAGAAGCTTCTAGTGTTCATCGTCAAATTCCCATTAGCCTCGTTGATAACCGATCACTAAGATCAGGGAATAGCCACCCATTAAGTGGATAGTTTCTTCCAGAACCTCAGTTTGGTTCCCAGCGGCTATGTAATAGAATAAACGTTACTTACTTGTCAACTTCTGGTAGTGCGCATCGTCGGTGTCGGTAAAGAACCACGTCTGGAAAAAAGCAAGAAACAATTAAAATCATAACATAGATCATACATGACTCAAAGAAGGATCCCGGACGCGATCGCGTCCGATCGATCGATTTTGATTGCGATAAATTGGCGAGAAAGTCAATAAAAAGCTAATCAACTTAATTATTCTCATTAAGCATTTCCGACGCGCCTTCAGCAGACTTTTCCTGCTGCCTGTTAGACCCTGGGGAATTCCCTCCCCAGCATTAGTTTTCCTCTAGGGGGCCCTCTTGGGCCGATTTCCTTTGCCGCCAAGTCTGGCGTGTTTGCGCCCGGACGCTTTTCCGCGCGCCACGATCTCGATCTTGACCAAAGCGGTGCCCGGGATGGTGAAAGGCCTTCAATATTCATTAGACAGCCCAATGCAGTGATTTAGGAAAATTGCACACCGTTCTCCGGGAAAGAGGAGGAAGAAGACCGAAGATCGTTGCCGATCGTTGCCGGGTTGATTGACAAAAAATCAAACATTTTCGTTCGCTCGCAATCGCTCGATCGTCCGGTGTGCGATTCTTTCGAATCTTGATCATCGCCCATCATCAGGCGGCCGGTTATCGGCGGACAGGGCGAGAGACAGACCGGGTCGCACAAAAAAACTGGTAGCTTCCTAATATGTACACATACCCCCCTCTCTGGACCGGCCCCGTGGCCCTGTCCTGTGCCGTGATTTCTCATGCTACCGACAAGACAAGCTGCCGAAGGGTCTCGTCCGCGGAGCGAGCATGGGAAAACAAGTAGAGCGAATGCGAATGCTGTGCAGTCGCGAAACCGGAAACCGTCCGGCGGTCGGTGCCGTTCTGTCACTGGTCCTCTCTCCAGAAAGTTGTGGCGCAGCGCGTATGTATGAGGTTGTCCTTTTTAGCTTATCGTATTTTAATCATCTCATCACCGGCGGCACCTTCCTGCGTGCGTCCACGGGGCCCTGGGCCCTGGGCCACGCAGCAAATGAGCCAGCAATTGCATTTTGATTGCATTCTCCGCCTGCATTTCGAGGCTGGCGTCTTGCGCCTTCGCCTTCGCTGTCTAAATTGAAGTCTCGCGGTTGATGCCTCCGAGCCCGGCGCGATTGATCGACCATTTGACATCGGGCAATCAGCATACAGGAGACAATTAAGCGATGAATGTGACGCAATTAAGGGCGCGCTGTGCCGGTCTGTGAGCCCTTATTGGGACGAGTCGGCGGGGACAAGCTGCCGATTGACTGGTTCGGCAGGGAATATCATTATTTGTGAAGGCGCAAGGATTGATCCTCTTCGACTTAGACGGGTGCTTGTGCCGAAAATATATCAACGATCGCGACTCGCGAACGATCCGTTTAATTACTTTGGGCCCGACGTGATCCAATTAACTTTAGAGAATGGGCAATTACAAGCCGGGTCAAATTTATTGGTGGTCGGTGTCAACGAGCGATTGTGAGCGATTAATTACTGGGATTTGCTCCACAAGTTATCGGGGTGCAGCATCGATCATCGCTCGACGCGGATCCAGACCGATCTTCTAATTGGATCGCACAGAAATGTTGTTCGGTGCACCGGTGGGTTTTTGGGAGCTTTTCCTCCACATTTTGCACGATCACTTCCGGTACTCGGCAAGAAAGAGGCGATCTTGGTGTCCCAGCAAAGGAAATGAGCTCAGAGAAACCAACATGATAAATCGTAATACCTTCCCTCCCGTGCGGTCGAACCGGGCATGCGTGAAGCCGCAAAGCGAGGGCACAGGCAGACGCTAGTCCTGTGTCCTGTGTGCGATCGCCTCAGAACGGCCCATTGGGAGCAAACTATTCAAATATCCATTTAATTTACTGACTCATTGTTCATTGATGCATAAATCAGTTTTCTGGGCCTCGCTTCCTCACCAGCGCTACATTGTGCTGCCGTTCGGCGGCGGTAAATGCAAATAAAATTGCGCTCGCCACGAGATGTTGCGGTTTTGATTCAACGACCCGGTGTTCTTCTTTCGAATCCGAGCTGAAGACACGGCTTGTCAGAGAAAGGATTTAAAAATCTAGAAACCCCAATAAAAAATAAATTTAGTAAAATAACTTCAATACATTTGAAGTTAGGTGATACTTGACAAAGATTGCTTCGATTGGCTCAAGTTCTCCAAGGATAAAGCTCAACAATGGATGCTCACATTACACATAGCGGTTGCCATGGAAACGCGTTGCTTCACGCGAAAGTTAATTCGCAGCACCGCAGCATCATTAGGACCCGCGAAAAGGGACTCGTTTTACAGTCCTTTCCTCCTGAAGGTTCGGGTTTTGACACGCAAGTGGTACGTTTGGATTTCACAAAGCGCGAGCCACAGGGCCGCATGAATAAATCCCGCGTACCTCGCGGCTCGGGCTGATCGGGAGTTTCTTTTCGGGTGCGAAGACGAAAACCGACAAAAAGATCTTGATAAACCCTCCCCCCTCAGGAACGGCTCTGACACTTTTGCTGGGCATTCTTTGGTGTCGTTCTGTGGCGATGGCAACTGGCTACAAAATTAAGATTTATTTGCTCATTGAAATTTCACATTATTTGTATATAACTCATGTTTTCGGTATGTTCTACACGGCCGGCCGCCGGTTCGGCTATCGGCCCATTATGTTTGGTGGAACAATCGAACCGAAACGTGTTGCTGGCGCGCGCGCGCGCCCATCCTTATGCCCCTTTGGTGGGGCCCTCTGAATGCTCGTGTACGAATCAAGTGCAACTTCATCACGATTCCCGCCGACCGCGCACCGATGATGATCCGCCGTTCGCGCGATCGTGTGCGGCGCACTCGGAGTGAGTTTGTTGGGTGGCAAAACAGATGCACTTTTACACTCGCGGCACGGCACGAAACGCGAGATGGGCTTCGGTTGACAATTCAGGCACAAGGATGCATTCCATCATCAGCATCGGCTAGCGGTCGATGCTGCTGCTATTGCTTATTTTGCTTCCCTTCGCTGCGCCAGAAGCAAAACACGGACGTGCTGATGAGGCGAGCGTTATTTATTTTTGCTAGCAGCAAACTTTAGCACGAACCCCCGGCGGTTTTTAGTTTCGCTGACACCAATTACCGGAAGGCGTTTGGTCAATGATTTTTGTGCGCCATTGAGCGCTGACTCATGACAAACAAACTATTCTTATGAATATGGAGTCAAACTGCTGGCCAACTTTCAAAACAAACGGGTCAGCACATTTTGAGTCCGCTTTGTGAAAACATTTAGCCAACCGCGGGAGGTAATTTGAGCGTTGCTTCGAGTGGCCCAAACAAGTGGCCCCCGGGGGTCACCGTGCCCGAAAAGATCAAAAAGCAGCGCGGCGTGCGTGAACATATGCGGCCTCCGACGTGTGACATCTCTCTGAGCGCCTCATAGAGTCACCCCACGCCATATGGTTTCCTTCTTTCGCATTCCTCCTAGGGCCAACATGTGGTCGGAAGATGATACGATACGTCGTCGCGCGGCCACGCGGCCAAAAGGGGGAAGAAATGTATCCGCACTATTTCCGAATGGCCCCGCGCGGAGAAGTGACGACACATCTCGCTTCTATTTTAATGTTCGGGGTGACAAATTTACTTCCCGCTACGCGCGCGGTGTACGATCGCGATCTTCAAAGATCACGGGCGTCAAACGGCGGAGATAAGTGGCGGGTGGCGGGTTTTTTTCCTTCTTTCCCCCCGGGTGCTTCATGCTAATGCTGAGCAGTAGCAGCAGCAGCAGCAGCATGTGAAAAAGGGTTTCCGCTTTTCCCGTAATGTTTTCTATCACCGCCTTTCGATTGTTTGAATTACACGCGGCGCGGCGCGGCCCTCCTGTTACACATGTTGCTGTTGGCGGCCACTTGTTTTGCGCCGTCTTACGGGCGCCTGGGAAAAAGAGAAAACTCGGCCGCATATTAATTAGTTTTCCTGTGCACCCTCTCTCCCGATGTCAATGACTTTTCCGCTGGTTCCCGTGAGCGCGCGCGATTCTCGGAAGCAGACCGAGTAGCACCGTTTTTCCTCGGACGCGCCTCGGCCGATTGTTGACACTTTGGGGGTTTTCCAACTCGACTGTTTCGAAAATGAGGCATTAGCAAAACAGAAAAAAACAGGGCCACACAAACGGTGGCAGTAGCAGTTATTGCCGAGAGGCGGGCGACATGTTCTCGGGTGACTCGGGCACGGACACGTATTTGTCTTCGTCGGCGGTTTTATGGCCTTTTTTTCTGTTGCCAGGCCAGGCCAGGAAAGGTTTCATTTTAGTGTGTTTTCCATATTCGTTCTGGTTTTTTTTTGGGCTCTTCGGGTCGCTTAAAACAGTGGAAGACACGCCGAAACTAAGAGTCAGTGCTTCCGTGCGACGTAAAGTGGCCGTCCCGTTGAGATAGATTGGTCTTTTTAACAAATGTTTGACTCATTAATTGTGGTGTTTTTATGGAAGTTTTTCAAGCTCTCAGGGTCTCAGGAAAGTGTGGAAGCTCCAGAATGTCTCCAGTATTGCTGCCGGAAAACGCGACTTAAGCGGATACAAATCCGAACCCGAATAAAGACATTGCGACCTGTTGCTAGAACCCTAGGCTCAAGCGAAAAACAAACTGCCTTGAGACGAAAGACACCGGGAACAGAATCTTCGCGTATCGCCCGTGGGCGTACAAGCATAAGCATAGGTCCACCGACCACTTCACGCTGCTGAAAGGCGAACAGAAGGAGCAAATAATGAGCGCGCGCATCAAACAGCGCTCAAGCCTACGCAAGTCGTTCGGGTTCGCCCCGGCGTATGTGACAACGTGTCACCGTCACCGGCCCCGGTCATTATCATTAAACAGTCGTTTGTTTGCACAAAACCACTCTTCACGACGACTCACGGGGCGAACATGTGCGAACCACGGGCCCTTTGGCCATTCGGATTGATGGCTGCACCGAACTCCTACGTGTGACGTGTGCAGAACTGCGTTAGACTGTCAACGAAATCACATTTTGCCCGACTTTATGAGTCCACGTGGTGTGCAGGTTGAGGTCCCAAAATGCAACCGCAACTCGTCTCCGGCGCATAAGAAACTTAATCCTCTTTCTCCGTGTGATCAACGGGTCATTAAATTGGAGTCGGAGGCTTCCATTCGTTAGCTATGCAAAGTGTTCCCCCAAAAACATGGCGCACGATAAAATCAAATCGACCGTTGCAATCAGCGGGATGCCTTTTCTTCCTTCCCAGCGTTCCAAAGGCTAAAGGGGGCTAAAGTATTTAAGTTATGATGTAGCGAATGCCTTTTCGGCGTCTCGCGATCGACGACACACATATTTGCACTTCATCCCGCACAGCACAGGACCATAATAGACGGGACCGGTTCCGGGAACATGCTAAAACTGCCGAGGCGCGGTTTTCCACGGATGCCCAACAAATCAATCAAGGTCCCAACCGAAAGGGCGGCCGGCCGGGTGCGGAAAATCTAACGGGAAGCGAGCTAAATGAAGCCTTCACTGTCTTTCCTTTTCTCTCTCTCACAAAAGGGTCGCCATGTGACGGACGGGGCGGGAAACGATTTTCACCGCCGCGGCACCGCGGTTTCCTTTGCCGCCACCGTTTATTGAGCGGAACGCTTTCCGAGGCCATTTTCTCATATCGCCGCGCAAGAAAACGGGGTTCGGGACGAGGATCGTCACCACTCCGTTCGCCGCCGCCGCCGCCATTCATCACATCGTGGGCCCCTGGGGAAGGCCGGCTTCAAGTGCATAGCGCGGTGCAGCGAAGCGAAGAACCTGACCCTGATTCTTGGGCACGACAAGATTAGTTCAAGATTTGGGCGCCCCCCGAGTGAGGAAAGGGGCGGGAAAAACTGCGTTCCACGGGGGGCCGGGTGTCTGGTTTGGATTGGAGACGACTGCAGACCTGCGATCGGTAGCTTTGTTGTTGTCGTCGTCGTCGACGCGGTTCGGAGGCAGCAATTACGAACACGATCGTGGGAAATGTTAATATAATTTCATTCCGCGCCACCGTACGCGGCAGAGCAGAGACCTACGCGGCGACGTCCGGTTCGATCGGATGTGTGAGGCTCGGGTTCCGACTGGTTGTCTGATGCTGTCTGATGTCGTTGATGGCTGAGTCTGACTTGTGTCATGCGGCCAGTGAGGAAGAGGAACATTTCCAGTCTCCGGTTTGTGTTGCATTTATATTCCTTTGACAGAAAAGTTTCTCAAAAGA
The DNA here is from genome assembly GCF_943734635.1 of Anopheles cruzii. Classification (NCBI taxonomy): domain Eukaryota; kingdom Metazoa; phylum Arthropoda; class Insecta; order Diptera; family Culicidae; genus Anopheles; species Anopheles cruzii. The sequence continues at coordinate 59,049,299 of NC_069144.1, read as the reverse complement.
CTTGAGGACGGACAAACTATTTGTGTTCCCGAACTGATCAATTTTGTTTGTCAACATCTATCTAAGATTTCAATTTATTTTACCCCTATTTATTACAGAACTCGTAGGGACTCGCTTGATTGCTTGACGCTTCTCAAGTCGCTCGAACGCTTAATTGTTTGGGAAAATGTGTGCTCTCCTGAGATCCGAACCATTTCCCTGCGGGCATTCCAGGAACCGTGGCAAGAGGGGCGGCCACCAAACAACAAACGTGCTCGATTGTCTGCCGTGGCCGCTGTGTGTTTTGTTTACACTCAACCCAACCCCCAGACAGTGCGACATATGGTGCAACAGCAACATCGTGCACGGAACGGCCACACGCTTTTTTTGGCGCAATGATTCTCGGAACAAGTTGTGAATAAAATTAATTAATTCCAGCGCCACCGCCACCGCACAGCAGATCGCAGATCTGCTCCCGCTAACGGCTCTAACGGCTTGCTTGGATGCGGAACGCTCCTGATGACGCATACCGTCGTCGCAGATCGTCCCAACGATTGGCGGCCGCGCCAGTTGGCGCCATGTATGACAGGCCACTGCAAGGGGCACGTTGCTCGATGCTGCTAGAAGCATGCTGTCTCATCGGAAGTCTGATCGGGTTTCGGACCCGATTCCTGTTTTATGGATGAATCGCGGGACACCAGTGCCTTATCAGCTCGCCGAACTGAAGCATGTTCCACTTTATTTCTCAGGCGGGAAATCATTTCCTTTTCGCTGCGGCACTTGCTCGCATCGCGGCGAAACGTGATAAAAATGAGCAATTGTTCACCATTCCTCCATTTTGCTGTTGGCCCAAAAATGCTGCGGTTTCCATGGCAACCGCCAGCAACAGGTTGCTGTGCGTCTGGTGTGCTGAGCTGTCAATCCCTGGGGCGGTTCGTCGTTGGAACGTTGGAAGAGGCAGCAACACCCCGGCCGAACCTGTTCTTGGCCGCGCAGTGCCGGGGCCAAAGGGGTTGCGGCGCGGCCGCAGCGGTGGTGAATACATGAAACAATTATGTTCTTGAAACATTTGTGCACAGAAAGCAGCGTTAACGTCAGTTTGAACTCTGCTCCGGAGCAGGATTTATGTGAAACGGAACGGCGCTGCTGGCGTTCGGCAGAATGCGCAGAAGTGGCCTTGCTACATTCCTTCGTCGCTTTTTTACTCTTCTTGTTTTGCAAATAACCCCGTCCGCAACCGTTAGCAAGTGAAAAGTCAACGGTCCATAATTTCTTGTCCTGTTGTGTGTGCCGGGGTCCGCACAGCACGGGGTCCGGAAAGAACCAGATCACATTAGGCACAGTCGAAGACGTAAGGTTCGATACCCGATATTGGAGTTATATAATAATCGCGTTAAGAACTCTCTGTTTAATTATCGAAACCTTCGTGGGGTTTCTCGCTACGGCCGAGTTGGAATTGGGAACTCGCTCTACTTCTCTCCCACACACAACCACAGCGCGTGCCCGCGATCTGTACCGTTAAATTGGCCACCATCCTAGGGCGCGTTTCATAAATCAGAGATTCTTACCAACGGTCCCGGCCAGTGCCGAGTGTGGTCGGCACCTTTAACGCTTGGGCTCTACCCGGGGCGGAAGGTGCGACGAGCCTCGCCATGACCATGGCCATCTTTGGAAACCTCCACACAGCTCCACGACTGGCTGGCTTCCTGCTGGGAGGAAACGCTCTTTTTCTTAATCATAAATCTCGCGTTCGCGACCGAAAAGGCGCACCACTCGCGGCGGCGTCGGCGGCGGTTGTAATTTGAATGTGATTTTAATCATCGATAAAAAATGGAGTCTGACCTCTGGGCTGGCCGGGGGGACGGCCTAGCCGTTTGCAAGTTTGCGTGTTGAAAGAGCGATAGAAAGACAATACGCTTATCGGTTGGCCAAAGGCGAGCTGAGTCCAATCAGCAGCAGCCGGCAGCATAGAGCGCGGAGTCACCGGTGCCGAGGTCAGACCCGAAGGGGCCGATAGACATCATCAGCATCCGTGCGATGTGGTCCACGGTTTCGATTGTTTCCCAAAAAGTGCGGCACATCGTGAGCCGATGATGGATAGGCGATAATGCTTCGGAATCGTGAGCTACTCGGAGGTTGGAAACTAAAGCACCGCCGAAGCGGTCCGAAGCAATTGGCCTATCTGCGATGGCCAAAAAGGCTCGCAACGGGGGCCGGCTCATAAATAACAATTGACTTAATTTCGCATTAAACATATATTCCGGGAGGACAGCGGAAGTTGGGACGATAAAACTCTGGCCAACTGTGGGGAGAGCAAATTCTGGTGCCCTTTTTCGTTCCATGTTGTGCCGCGCAACAGTTGGTTATCGTCGGCCATCAACAAAACGGACCCCGACAACTTATGCTGCGCATTGCGGGCTGCACTTGCCAAGCAACGTTTAAACGTGGTTCTTTGTCTAAAAACAACCACCGTTTAAAAGTTCGGAATCGGAATTTGTAATGTCACCCGGCGAGCGGACTGCCAATTATGTAGATAAAATGGTCCCGGGGTCGAAGGTGCTACAGAGATGTGTGCATAACTTAACGGTCTCGTCGGGACCTTCGGGAAGTGTTGAAACGACAAATGAGATTGGAACCGGCCCGGTAAAGCACAGACTGCTGAAGGGCTGAAGTCCAACGACGGGTCATATCAGATGGTGGCCCGCCCCTGAGGGCCTGGCACTTCATTCTCTGATCCGGAAGGACCGTCCGCATGTGTGAGAGAAATGTTTAATTCATAAAATGCACCCAACACAACCACACCGACCGCATAGATCTTTCACATCACAGAATTTTAATGGTTTGTTTAATGCTGGCTCTCTGAGGGGCTGTAACCAGCGGCCATCGAGCATTGCACTTCCACTTCATTAACTGGATGTCCGCAAAGAGGCGAGGCGTGCATAAAAGAAGGCCACAATTGCAACTCGAAGGATGCGTTCGGCGACGAGACAATGTTAGTGCAATGCAGCACCGGCGTCGGCCGCGAAATTAGCATATTTGCATACATTTGCGTGTCGAGCGCGAGAAAAGACAAAGCAGAGAGAGAGAGCGAAGAAGCTTAATTTTCCATCGACCATCCCGCGACCGTGGGTGGTCCCGTGCGGAAAAGGATTCCGACGCGAAACCCGCCGAAAGTCGATCGCCAGCTGCTGCTGACCCGCTGGACTCGTTACCGGGAGGCGATGCACATTGTTTGTCCGGACCGGACCGGATCGACCGAGATCAGTTCTGGCTCATCTAAAGGCCTCGTAAGGACAAACGAGGTTCGAGGACTTTCTTGGAAGGCATACATTACGATGCACCCGATCGATACCGAGACCGTGCCCCTTAATTCAGGTTCACGCTGGTGCGTTGCAGCTTTTGTAAATCCCTCCAAAAGGATGTCCGCACCAAACCAAAGGAAAAAAGATGGTGGCCAATGGATTCGCGACCGACTGGCCGACCGACCGTTGACAACGCGCCCGTCCCGGTTGATTGTGATTTAATGATCGCGCGAAACTGAGCCCCTCAGTGAGCCCTTTTTCAATTACACGCTGACACCGGACCGGACCGGAGGACATAAAACCGTCGCCGGTCCGCCAGGCCGTCGGCTGATCATAATTAGTATTCGTCGCGGGTCCCATTTGTTCCGGTTCGTAAAGTGACACTCAGCCAGCGCGCGCGATCAAAGCCGATCGGTCGGCGTGCGTCGCGTCGCGGCGCGCCGATAGCAAACTGCAGTTTCGGGAACGAATCGGAAGGCCCGGAACACCCCACGCGCGCCCCCCGCAATCCGCGAAGGATGAGTGTGAAAAATTCATAAATAATATCCACATCCACCGGCACGGCCCTGCCCGGGAACGGCCGCTGCGCGAACCCGCGGCCGCCGTTCGGACGACGCGGGCTTCATAAATTAAGCCGTTGGTGGTCTCGGCCCGACCGTTTTGATGGTAGCGAAACGGCACCATCTTTCGGCCGGCCGGGGCTGATAAAAAAGAATTCTGATTTTATCGTAGACGCGATTTGCGATTTGCCTATTGCGCGGGGCCAAGGTGTTGGGCCACTCTCTCTCCGGTGGGGTCCCGTGGTGCAGCCCAAGGAAACGCGTTGTTTATTTGTTGTGCGGGGCTGTTAGGCCCCGGCCTAGGCACGGCGAGTCCGTGTTCGGAATCGCGACGACAGCCGACGATGGGTTAATATTTCGTTTAGACCCGTGGTTCGGGTTAATGCTAAAATATGCTTAGGACCTCGCCTAAGCCCCGTGTTGTAAGTTATTATCGAGCGTTTCGGGGTGGAAAATAAAACATATCTCTACCTCGGGTCGCGATCGGATGCGGCTTTAAAGTAAGGCTTTTTATGCAACTCGGAGCGACATAAACTATTCCGCCACAGTGTGGACCCCCCGGGGCGATCCGATTGTGAGTGTGAGGAGTTCCGTTTGGGGTCATCGTCGTCATTATGATGCTAATCGAACGGCGGCGGCGAATGATTGCTGAAAATTGTAATATACGACGTACACAAGCGAACTTATATTCAAATGCCATTCCGTTTCGGGTTCGGTCACATCTCTCTGGTCGAAGGTGTTCGAACTTAGAACCCCTTAAAGTCGAAATTGCGCCAAATTATAGAACCCGCTCGCCATCAGAAATTGAGCAATAAAATATGGAAACACCTTAAACGCTCATTGTTCTAGAGATCAAGGTGAGCCGATCCCGATTGAGGGCTGCGGCCATTATTTTGACCAGCGCTACACAATTCTAGTAGGCTCCCCGCCACCGATCGAGATCTGGAGCTAATGATTGTTGGCCGGTTGGCCGTTTTTGGAAAACAGACATCGTGTGACCGCTGCCCGGCTTCCCGAAAGGTGCATCATCAGCTAAATGGGACGCTTTTCTGGCCTAATAGCCGGTAATTCATTCGAATCTGGTCCACCCATTGTGCGCCAGGTTTTTTTTTGAGGATCTTGGTTCCGCTTTTGGTCACTCCCGTTTTTGGGGCGGTAACCCAAACGAAGCGAGTGTCGCTCGGGCAACATAAATAAATTTAGCAGTGCCATTAAAAAGTGATCAACGTGATCTTCAGCGAGTGACAGTTTCAGTCCTGCCGCTTCTGACAGTTGCCGGAACAAATCGTTGATCCGCCGGCCACCGGGCGAACGGGTAATTGAGATATTAGCATAATTTCGTTCCGTTAGTGTTTAAAACAAATTAACATCATGCAAAGGGGATCGCCATTTGTCTTTTCCATCACAAACCGGACAGAAACGCAGAGCAACGCGTTTGCATGTTGCTCTAACGTCGGTAAACTAGTGCGGGAGCCGATTGTGAACGAAGAAAGCGCGCCGGCCAGTAACTGGCCTATAATCGGCCCGGCTGGCCCGGTCCTTTCGCTGGTGTGTGCCCCGAAGGCGTCGTTGATCTTGGGCACGAGCGAGCCATCAAAGGTTCCAGCCCCGCCGCCGCCGCCAATTCTTCCGCCAATGGCCCGGGGTATTGAAAACGGGTTTTGCCCGGCTCCACTCCTCGGTTCCGAGCGGGGGCGTGCTTCGCCGGTCGCCGGACCTTATGTGCTTGGGGTGCCCGGGGCGAAGTGCTTGCTCCGTCGCGGCCGGTGATCTTATTACATCCGCACGGGCCGCGCGGCGTAGGAAGTTGTCCGCGGCAATCGCGGACCGGGCGCGGACTCGGTCCGCGCGAGCACAAATTGAATACAAAAAAAGCAAACGACCGGGGCTCGCGTTTCCACCCCGCCGCCAGAGGCGTGGTGGCTGCACTCTCGATCGGTCCCGATCGGTCCAACGGGTTGTGGTTGGCATGCGCTACACGGAACTGCATTTGGGCGGGGTTCCAGGGGTTCTCGGTAATCGGCCGGAGCCGCGTCGCGACGATCCAGTTTAAATTTCCATTTCGCGCGAATCGCGCAACTCGATCATAACGATCGCGGTGTGCGTGGTGGTTCGCGGTGCTGGTGCTGATGCGGTTCCGGTCCGGAGCCGAGTTGAAAGTTGATCCTCCGGGACTCGTGGTGATCTCGTGTGGGGTGCGCAATAAATGGAAATAATTTATTTCAGTCCTCTTTATCGGCACGGCCACGGCCACACACCTGAGAGTGTGGACGAAGTAGCTCCTCGGGTAGGTGTATGACACGTTCGTCGCAAGCGTTTGACCCCCGGAGGAGGAGTTCATCGAAACCCTGTCTCAAGTGGCGGGGTCCCCCACTGGAGCTTCGATTCCACCAATGATCCCCGAAAAGGGCCACGATGACGGTGCTGACAGTGCCGCGAAGGACGCCTGTATCAACATAATTATAATTTCGTGTGTTTGATTTGTCGAATGTTGTTTTTGTTTGTTTTCGCCGGCGTTGGGTTGCATCCTCTCCGCGATGGCACGACGCTTGTGGGCGCTGGGAGGGCTTCCCACGGGATGATCGCCCCCCCAGTGCCCGGCGGAACCAAATTGCAGCATCATGCGCCCCACTTAACCCCTGAGCGACGTCGAGTTCTCGAATTCTGTGCCGCGGGCCGAGCCGGGCGTCGCGTCGCGATTCTTAACCTTCGTTTGACGTTGAGTTGCGGTCAGCCAGCGATGATCTGACCACTTGTGGTGATGCTCCCGCCCGCCGGGCTTAATCCGATCCGGGATCCTCTTGAGAGGCCGGTTCGGCCGGTTGAAATGCCGGGTGTTGACTCACGGAAAAGTCGCTGACTCAATTGCTTCATTAAACTCGTCGCTGACGTCCAACAATCGCGTCCACTAGAGATCCTCGAGATCGTCCTGATTTGACTGTTGGCACAACAGCGACAGGAAGAATGCGGATAGAACAACACAACACCATCCACCGTAACGTCCCACCTCGACCGACCTAGCCTAGGGACGCGCATAGCGTGTTGGGTAAACAAAAACATCGGCCAGCCAACGCATCGGAGTGGGATGCTTTCGGTTGCTGAAAATCGGAGCATCCACTCGACGGAGTCCCACCGGGAAATGTTTGTTTAAAAAAGCGTTACTTTTTTGAATCGGCCGTTAAAGGCGCGTGAAAGAACTTTCTCGAGTCTCGAGTGCCACGAGGAACTAATTGATATTGAAGTTCTTGGCCTTCAAGAAGTACAAATTTTGCGAACCGAGTTTCCCCTACGTAGCGCCTGGTCTGTGGGTCGTGACGCAAGTGGCCAGCAGCATTTGCATACAAAGGCTCGCCGAAAAAAAGAACCTCAACCCCGTAGGACCCGTAGCAGTCGTCTGCGATCGTCATTTACTGATCTTTGTCTCGCCATTGTTGCGTTAGCATTACTTCAAAGTTATTCAGTAATAATATTATTTAAATAACGTGTTATGGGTCTAAAAATAACACCAAAACCCGAGTTAAAAGCAGAGACAACCTTGAAATGAAGGCAAAAACCTGCCTCGTGGCCTCGGCCACTTATGTGACGTGGGTGAGTCGATCGTTTCCGACTGCAAAAAGCACAGCTTAAAAGTCTTCCAGAGCCCGAGTCCAGAACCTCATTGAAATATTGATTTTATCGTCGATCCCCGGTGGCCCCGAGAGGAACGATCACGAGAAGATGCAAAGAAGCATGTGGTTTATCATTTTTGTGGACGTCACCTAAGTGATTTTTTGCACCAATAATATTTCTCAGGAGTCAGGACTTTGGGAGCCACACACACACTCGCGCCTAATATGAGTTTTGTTTCTGGTAACCTTTAATTGATTTCCGGCTCTCTCGGGAACGGATTAACATTTCTGCTTCGTGCGCGTCGATCGCGTCGGCCGGAATCACCGAAAAACACGACGCAAAAACGTGGCGCTACTTAAGACATTCCAGCGCGTCGTCCCAACGCCCGGGACGATCTAACGCCCTGGTCCACGCAACGGTCACACTTTAAGATGCGCATCGAATGCGCTTCTCGCGGCCGCGTGTGAGAGAACCATTTTGTAGAAAATCCCTCATTTTACGGCTAGCGAATTTCGGTGCGATGGAAATTAATTAGAAACCGGCCGCGCGGAATATTAATTCGAATCCATCCGAGCTGTGGAACAGACCGTTTCCGTTTTGGGTTTGTCTAAAAGTCGAAAGCGGAGTTGTAGCGGATCTCCGTAAAGTTTTCGTGAAAATAATTATGCTTCTTTGCATAGAAAACATTCCAAATAATCTCTAGCTTAGCGACCGGGAGTCACCGGGGGTCACAGATAAAAACCTCTATTTTATAGGGTGCCGCCAAACCGGAAAGCTCGCGATCGCGATCGCGAGCGTGCCTGAAACTTTTTCAAAGCCACACCTAGCCGAGTAACGCCGAGTAGGAAGAGACCCACGAAATAGAAGCACGCGGGAGTGAAAGGCGGCTAATGAAGCGTAATTACCCGTTGACCGATCTGATCAGCGTCAGTACCTTTTGGGACGCACGGCCCAAAAAGCCACTTATGACCCTCGGGTGCTACCACGGGTTGGTCTGGTCTCGGTGGTGCTCCAACTTACGCTCCACAATGGACCTTACTTGCGCGCGACGCAAGCAGCTTTTGGGTGTGATTATTTCGGGTGATGAATCAATTCTCGCGGATCCGCCGATGGATGTGGCACACCTTTCGGGGCTCCACTTTCTGACGTCTGCCTATTGGCTATTGTCGTGCCGTGTTTAGCCGTGTCCGTTGCTTGGAGAACATTTCAAAGTTTTTCTGGCTTTCCATTTCACAAAAACTCTCCACACAGAATGGCGCTCGAGAGCGGCGAGCGAACGGCAATAAAATCGCAATCGATCCTCATCTCATGGCGCGCGAGAGTGCGCGAGTGCGCGTTAGGTTTGATTATTAGACCCCATCACCCCCCCTGGACCTTGCGAGGACGGTAGCACCATTGCGAGCCATACAGCCAGGGGACTCTGAAGATGTTTTATTGCCATAATTCCAAGCGCCCCGCTCGAAGTGTTGCCCTTCGCGGCGGATCTGCGCGGGACGCGTGGTTAGCATAAATGAGTCCGCGGGTAGACGAACCTACGCTTTATTGGACATTTCCTGTCCCAGCCAGGGCCCCGCGAGGAGAATTTTATTACCCAACCTATTGGGAGCTCTAGATTTCGGTCCTGAGGTCCAGCAGCGTGAAGTCCACCGAGGGGGTTCGAAAGGCCCAATTAGGAGCAGATTTTGGATGAGGAAGAAGCGGAAAAAATAAAACTAAACTGAGTCGAGCTGATGCTCCAGTTCTGGCCCCCAGTCTAGAACTCAAAGTGTCAAGCTTTCCATCACGAGCAACAAATCTGTGCATCGCCGTCGGGCACACATGCAGGGCCCTCTAACGCAGCGCCATGTGGTGCGCATCAGGGGACCTAAATTATGCTAACGATCGAGGGCGAGTAGAAACAAATGCATAGCGAACTAATCTCTACTATTCTGTCTGCCTGCCTGCAGCACACGCGTTTCCCGCGCTGACTGACACTCTGCTTCTCTGCGCTGGGTCTCAGCTCAGTTCAAACTACAAATTACCGCCGCAGCCACAGAAGGTGGAGCACCGGAAGAACTTGTTTTGAAACACTCCGCCTCGATAATGATAGGCCTTTGCCGGTGCGCTGCACTATGCACTCTGTTGCTTCCTGTCGCTTGCAGCAGCTTGCGAACGGAGCCGCTCCGGGGATAGTTTCGTTTCGATCCAATCCTGACCACGGAAATGAATTGGCGTTTGGCCTTATCAATAACCGACCCCCTTGGAGCCTGCGGATAACTGTTGCGTGTCACTCAAAACATCGATCGATGAAGACATCACCGATTGTCAGCGACATGATTGATACAACCCGCGCCGGCTTCGCGTTGATCGACATCGATCTTTGGAATCGATTGCAGTCCGCCCGTTACGGGATGACGCTGCGGAACAAATCTGCATACAAGCGATCGAGCGAGCTGCTGCAGAGGTTCGAGTCATGGCCGATATTATTGAGCCATCGATACCAATATTAGCGAGCCCCACACACCGTTCTATTGCATGCAGATTTCTGAGACCGGCCGGCCGGCCTCGGTGTGGCAGCTGCAAAAATCAGCATAAGGCCGTAGGTCTTCAGCTCCGTAGCCCCGAAGAAAAGAGCCCGCATCTGTCTGGCAAAACGGGCTGGTAACCTAACCTTCGGGACGGGGAAGGGTTTGACGATTAGTGCGACAAGCATGGTGGCCGTTGGCGAGATTGGTGCGCTTGAGAGCAAACTGCACGCCGAGCCGCGGTCAGACCCCCGGGCCAGGTAATGTGTGTACATTTGCAATTTAATGAAGGCATAAAATGCATTTCATTCCTTCCGGAGATTGTCTTCGGCCAGCGGGAAAAGGGCCAGGGAACACACAGACAGACACACGAGCACACGAGCTGATGCACTTGTGGCTGTCGCGAAAGGTAAATTGTAGAGCAAAAATGAAATGACCCGTATCTTGGCTTTTCTTGCGTTTGCCGTTTTTATCTGCCTCTCTCTGCGGGCGCTCGCCACATTCCGCTGTCCGTGTCCGCGGACATCTTCGTGTCTGCTTCGCGCGAATAGAAACGGAACGGAACGCATCGCACTGTCCTCCCCGGTCCCGGTCCCTCCTCCTAAACCCCATAATCATGCGGCGCGGAACACGCAGACACCGAGCAGAGAAGTGGCGCAGTGGAACCGGACCAAAAGATATTCGCCAATATAAAAACCAAAAATGGCACACACAACACATAAAATGTAAAACAACGGCAGCAACATGTGCCACCAGCAACCCGGTTTCGGGCCGTGGCCGTGCTCGCTTGCTGGAAAATCATAGTCCCCGGCCCACGGAGCCTCCCCGTGCTCCGTGCTCCACACACATAACCGAATCGAGAAAAAATAGCATATAATATGCAATGAGAAGGGATTCAAAACTCGGCGGACCCATTGTCTGCCAAGCGATGGTCCGCCGATGGTCGCCGCTGGCTGTTTGCCAGCCGGAGCCGGAGCCAGGTTTAGACGCCTGGTGAGACGCTCGACCAGGAGCCTTTGTAATCGCTTTGTGCCTTCCCCGACACACAGACCGGACCGTATCAGAACCGTTCCATCGCCGTTCGCCGTGGCCACAAAAAAAAACTGCACATTAGAAGCGGGCGAGGGGCGCAAAAATGAATTCTACATTTAACTGTTCCGGCCAGCCGAAGCATAAATTGGCGGATCGGACTAGCACATCTAATGCTCTACGGTTCGGATAATTGCTTTGCATGCGAGACTCTCTCGGGCGAGGATCACCCGAAACAGGCCTCGTTAGAGGCCGATCGGTCCGAAAAAGAAGGGATAAACGCACTTTACTCAGCTGCTTCTTACTCAATCTGATTGTAAACAAAATTCCGTTCGTACAAATCTGGCCCCGAAAAATGTATGTGTCTCCCTCATCCGATTCCCGACTTCAGCCAGCATATTCCGATACATCAGCGCTCGCCTAGGGTCCCAGACGTTAGGGTGTTCGGTGGGTGCTCAAATTGTATCAAGTCACAGCCCGGGTCCCCTCTATTTGTCGTCGCTCAATTATCCCTGTCGTTTCCTGGGCTATGATTAACACATTACCGTGGCCTGTGGAGGGGTCCCAAGCGGTGCGGTAGCGACCAAATCTGTAAGCCACCGGAGGGCGATGCTCACCGAGCGACCTTATGCGTGTATTTACCTTCACTAATAGCCCTCGGGGTTTCCCGAGATCGGGCACGTTAGATATCCTGCGGCCCAATATCGGGAACCTGTCTCACCCGGGATCAGGTTCAATGAACTAGCGGTCGGGTTTCATAGACCCACGAGGTAGGGTCAAAGGATACGGAGGTCCGGAGGTAGACGAATGGACGAAGGTAATTTTGTAATAAGCATAAATTCATCTTTCTTCACTCGCTTCGCTCTTTGGCGCATTCAGCCGCACCACCGACCGTATTACCGATTCGTCTAGGATGCAACTGAAACCGATCGATCCCGCTTCCGATCGGCCGAAGGTCGCGCTCCGGACGAACGAAGAAGAAGGCGGCGAAGGAAAGCCAATTTATTTCTTCACATCGGCGACGAAATTGAAACCAGCTGGAGATCATCGACGGCCCCGATCGATACCCGGGGACGGGCGGCCCTGGAACACAATGTAACTAATTGATTCAACGGCGGATCCCATCAACGAAACCCCGCGGGGGTGTGCTGCTGCCAGCCAGATGATCGGCCTCTGTTTCCCGCGCCGCTGATCCCGATGATCGAACTAGAAGAAATCAACCCGACCGACGAACAACAATTGCCGGCCGCCGAGGCCTTGGTTTTCTTATGTTGGCAAAATCTTCCTTCGGCTTCGGGTGCCGGAAACCTCAGGGATAATCGATCGATCGCCACAGTAAATAGATCGCGCGGGGCCGGGTGCGAGAAACGTTTTATTTTGTGATCCATCATGCGACGTGCGCGAGCCAGGAAGCCACCGCCAATTACTCATCGGTGACGCTCGGGGGGCAAGAATGTTGCGACATGCGAAGGCAGCGACCCAGAACAGGCCCAGCTCGGTAGATAACCTTGCTGCGATAAGGGAACGCAGAGAGACGGCGCGGCCAGGAATATGTTTGTTTAGGTTTGCGACACATTGTATTCACTGTCCACGGCACCCGGTCCCGAATACCGGAGCTGTCACAACGGAGGTGATTGATCACGCACGGATTAACGAGAAGCTCCTGCTCCGGCGGCGACGACCGAGCGGAACTGGTTTGCTGGTCCCGGGCATGTGTAACCCGGGCACAGGTGGGGTATGTATTACGGATTTATTATTCATAGCCTCGCCGAGGGTGCTTCCCGGGGCCTCCCCGGGTGTATGTTTTGAGGGATTGATTTGATTAGACGTCAACGAAAAGGACGCGCGTGGGGAACCTCACCGCCTGACCGCCTGACAGCTCCGAACTGGCTCCTGGTCCGGGGATCAAAGAGTTTCGATCGCCTCACGGGAAGGCTCTTTCGCAATTAAAAAGGTAAACCCCAGTCGGAGTGAGTTGTCATCCATTAGGCGCGAGTGACAAGGCCCGATTGAATGTAGAACAAGCTTTTTGGGGTTCGATTAGTCGTCGTTGACTAACGAGAATTGGCTGGCTGCCTGGCGAAGAAGTCAAACTACTTCTCAAACTACGTCGCCAGTCACTGTGAGAAACTCGGCTTCTCTTTCCAATCTGGATTCCTCAATGTCCGCGGCCGGGTTGCTGCACTTTTGAACCGATCGATCGGGTTCGATTTGAAATAAACAAACAAATCATCGCGCGGCGAGCATCGCCCAGAGTTTCTTTGTTGCACGGCGTTCCTTTTGGCCGGGGAAGCAAAACCGGAGCAAAACTTGTGCTTGACAGCTCACTCGGGTGCATCGTGAGTCCGTCGTGGACGCGAAAAAAGCTGCAACCCATGCACATCTTAATTGCAACCGAATGACGGTGCAGCTTCCCGGCCGGCCCGACAGCCTCCCGGGCTACGCCTTCTCCGGCGGCGGCGGAAGGTTTCCGGCACCCCACGGGAACGGCTCCTTTTTGTCCTCGACATGCCCTTTTTCTGCAGTCTACTTTACGCTATCGGCGTCTTAATCGGCACCGCTGATTGGGATGTTTGCCTACGGTCGGTCGGTCGGTCTGGCGGTCGGTCGGCTGCGGTCTATTTATTCTCGAGTCGCCGAGCTTTATTTGCTTTCTGGCGACGCAACCAGCAAGCAGGTTGCGCAAAACTCTAGAACCAAACCGCGCGGTGACGGCCAGGAATGATCAACCTTATCGAGCCGATAACGAATCAACATCAATAACGGAGCATAAAAAGCAACTTCGGTACGCTTAAGTTGCTTCCAGAGGATGAAGATGTTTACTGAATGACTTCTCTTTACGTTCAATACTTTGTTGAAAATCATTTAAATAAAACGTTCATTTTGAACAGCCTTTCTTTAAGGATCTTTTCTTCCAAACAAATGGCCCTTTTAGGCGAAGTTCAGCAGGCGCTGATCTCGTGTAATTATTTCGAAAGATTAAAGAAGTTTTAATCCTAGCAACCTTTGGTCCGACTGCCTACTTCAAAATAAATGGAGCGATTTGCCAAAGGGCCCGCTCTCTCACCCGCTCTCAGGAGTGTCTTAATCTTTTAGGAACAATTATTGAAAGAGGGTCCCGACTATTAATTAACGCAACCCACAGCCGCCGCCGGGTTGTGAAAGTCAGGCAAGCGTAAAATAAAGTATCTTCTATATTTGCCATAAAACTTGCCGCCTCTAGCTCGGGCCCCGGGGGCGCTTCGGGGTTTCTTGTTGTGTTCCTGACACTTTTGCAGTGGTGGTTATCATTTTACACTTCGGAATAATAATTACAGGTCCCGCGCGGGTCCCAAGGGCGTGAAGAGCCGGGACAATGGGCCGCCACAGAATGCAAACTTGTGCACAGACTTGCATAATATGCTGATACGTGGCCGCCGACCAAGAACTTTCTACGGCCGTGGCCACGTGAAGCCGCTTGAAAAAGGGGCCTTTGTGACCGTGGCGTGGTGCCGCCGCCGCGTGTGGTTTTGTATAGTTTCCGCTTCGTCATGCGGAACAATTGCCGCACTCCCAGGTTTTCCCCTTTTTTTGCCCATTTTGGTTGTGGTTCCTTCCCGGAACGGGCCGGAATGATGTTCATAAAAACGTAAGCGTTTCGGGAGATTTTTGACCTAAAATGGAAAAAATCTTACAAAAATACCGTATTTTTAGGTCTGCTCTTCAAGTCACGTGCTCACCGGACTCACCGGTTTAAGCGATCTGCGGGAACGATAATTAAGTAGATTGACCACAGACAGACAGAAAGGTCGAAACCACGCTGTCGTGTGGTTCGTTCATCGGAAATCGGAGATAATCCGACCAATTCAAGGTTTCTGTGCGAGAAGGGGGCATATCGTGTGCGCTCTTACCTGTTCCTTCGCCAGCTGGTACCAGGTCTTGATGATCATCTCGAGCCGCGTGTCGTGATAGCCTTTGGTCGTTTTGACGCTGATCAGCAGATCGTCCAGCTCGGTCGTCGGCGGTTTCGGGGTGCCGGTGACGGCCGGCACCCGGTGCACATCGTACAGGGTCCGTTGATCGTCGGGCGCAAGGTACCGCGCGTCGGACGGAGTCGCCCCACCTGGCCGTGGCCCGGAACCACTTGCCGGAACCACAAACCTGTGTGCCGCTTGCTTCACCCACTTCGCACTTTTCACCGCTTCGGCCCCTACACTATTACTATCGAGCACCTTCCCGCTACTATCATCACCCGCGGGCAGCAGTACGGAGTTATCACGCTTGCTTATCACAACACTGGCGTCGGCCGCAGGCCGCAGGGCACTACCGGCTCCGCCGAGGATTAGGGCACCGAATGACTGAATATCCTGGAAGGGAAGAAAAGGAACGATAATGAGTCGATGAACATTTCAAATAGGAACAGCTACATATTCAATGACTACTAGGATCGATATTTCGGAAACCACCGCTATGAAGCCGTGATGGCCATCTTCGTTAGCAGCATCTCTGCTCCGGATCTGGCCGGCAGGTGCATTAAATGGTCGTCGTGGCCGGCCCCGCCACAGGATGCATTCCACAACCCAGCACGGAGCACCATGCAAAACCAAGTTGTCACGAACTCGATCGAAAGCAATAGCGCCATCGCCGGATGACACAAAAAATGCAACATAACCTTAGCACGATCCTGAAACCGGATTACGCCATTTAGAGTGGCGGCAGGTGACTTGCGGACTTGCGGCACGATCGCAGAGGACAAAGAAGATCGCCGGTTCGAGAGCGATAACCTTTCGGCACGCACCGGCGGATCGTAGGGTAAACATTAGACCGGGCGGGCACGCGCATAACTCGCTTTACGATGCACAACTCGCTGGGCAGGGTGGGTCTCCTTTGCTTTCTGTTGGTGCAGTTTCCGGCCCGGAAGAAGCCAACCTGCACACGCTCTCGTCGGCGCACCGGAACCTCGCGTCATCATCTCGGTCGACACACACACACGCCAGGGCGTCTTATCTTATCCCTCGGGCCTCGTTAATGTTTGCCCTCACATGGCAGTGCCAGTGTGTGCGTGGAGTTCCTTCGTATTTTGCGGTAGTTGTGTGCCGTTTAAGACGCGCCTATGCTCCAGTGTTCGCGGGCGCCCGCAGAAAAACACTTCTAATAACGCGGCAAGTTCCCACGGTAGTCACGGTCAGGTAAGCTTCTTGCGTTCGCGCGTTGAAGCGGAAGGGCAGTAAAAAGTTGAAGAGCCTCTCAAGAGCAACAAACAACCTCGGGCCGGCCCGGCCAGGCACTAGGCGGCGGTCCCAAGCTTTGCACTGATTAAATTCGAATAAATTTCAATTACTTTTCATGGCCACTGCTTTCGCTCTGCTCTGCCATGGACAGCCCTCCGACCGGGTCTCTTTCTCTCTCTCGGGGGACGAATTGGTGTGTGAAGAAATGATCGTCGAAGAGTCGCACACCAAGCCGATCGCTTGGGGTTCGTCGCTTGTTGCCGCTACGAATCGTTTGTTTTACGATAACGAGGAAATCACCGAGAGGGTCGCTACGGCGGCCCACCACTCTATTACAATACGCATCGTCGCGGCCTAGCCCAGCCCTGCGTGTGTGTGCGTGTGTGTTTATATCTTCGTCATGCTTCGTTGGCCGATCTAATTGAAGCGCGTCACCGCCGCCGCGTCTCCGTCCTTTCGGCTGGCTGTGTTTGTTGTTGTCCCCCCCCGCGCAGGGTTCCCATCCTGTATGTCGTGTTTGTGCCGAGAATGGCTCATAAAAACATGAAACAAACGAACGGGCGCGATGCTCACGGTCAGGAATTACGGCGCATGTGACTCTCCTGGTTCACGGGGTCACGGGCGTGTAAAGTGTAATCTTCACCGGTGTACAAATGATATGAATGTGTAACATTTTCACCAGAATTTGTTCCGTCAGAGTTTTATGACCGCCGCCGAGAGGCCGTGAATGTGAGCCCGTTTTGATGCCCGGCAAACACCGTCATCCGCGTGTGTTTAATGTGCCGGGCGGAACAGGTTTTATGGCCGCCCCCCGTTGGAAATCTGGATGAGAGCATAATTCGGTGGTAAAACTTCTCAGAAACGCAGCACGGGACACAGCCGAAGTGTCTTGCTGCGCTTCCCGAGTCAAGATGAACCATTTACCAGTCGTGGCCGGCGGTTCAATAAACCCCGTGGTCGAAGGGCCCGGATCTTTACCCTAGTCTTTAGCCGCGATTAGTTGGTCGGCCCCGGGCCCAGCCGGGTCTGTCAGCGAGCTTGTTAGATATGATCCTCCGCCCCGTCCGCGGTCACGTCCGGTCGAGAACGACGTAGAACGGTGTGTGTCTAGCCCGAAAACGCTACCCGAAGCCAGCTTCCCGAAACCAGAAGGCAATCTTTAACGCGTGTGCGCACACGTTTGCGCGTCCCTTTCTACGGCCCGGTCCCGGACTCCGGGCTGTCTTAAAAGCTTCCGCTAATTTTCCAATCAGAATACAAATGATCCACAATCGTGCTGCAGCCGTGCCCCTTAGAGAGCCGGCCGCCGCATACTTAAACTCGGGGCCACAGATGGGGCCTCCAAAGTGAACTCCATCAAATGGGCCCCCGAACCGCGCCCCGAACCGAAAGCGGAAAGCGCGGGAGAAGCGCGCACGAAAGCGCACGGAGTGATAGATTCGTTTCCAAAATGGTTCGATTCAATCTGGGGGGATTGAACGCAATTAGGCCCCATATTAAGGAGACAGCAAGACGCTGCTTCTTGCTGCTGGCGGTCAGTTTTCGGTTTCGTTCGCCCCCCCGCCCGGATGGTCGGCTGATCGATCGTTCAATCGATCGGCCAGGGGAGTGTACCGGTAGGTAAAAAGGCAGGTGGGCTTCCTGCTTAACGCTCCTGGTTAACGTGGCGCAACCGAAAACGGTATCGACGCTGGCAGACATCTTGAATAAAGGTATCGTCCGGCAGAGGAAAAGGTTTGCTAAAAGCTTTGCGACCAAAATAGCGAGTTGAGGGCTCCCCGCCGGCCCGGATTTCTCAGGACTTCTGAGTCTTGCCAAGCGTCACGCGCCCCAACTTCTGTTAGGTTTGGGGGGCCTTTCGAGAGTCGAGTGTCGTTTGTTTTCCAAGACGACATCATTTTGTGGGTCCATTCGAGCCACGAGCGAGGCACACATTGTCTTGCTTCCATTTTTTGTCCCCGTCATCCCCAAAGTGCCCCAGCCAAGTGCCGAAAGCAAATACCGTGGCCGCCGCGGTGTATTTGCCTAGCTACGCGGGGTTCTGTTTGCGGAGTTGCGATTGTTTTTGTTTAACTTTGAGCGCTCGAGCTGTCCGTTCGTTTGTGCGCCCGGTTCGGTTCCGGTTGGTCGCCTTCCCGAGCCGGGCTTTACTTTTGGAAAGTGCGATGGTGCTCCTCGGTGCGCCGATATTTTCGGAGGACAGCCGATTGATTAAAGAAACATTGTACGTCGGCGGTATCATTCAACACAGTGGCCGCCGCGGCCGGCATTAAATCGAATTTATATAAAAGGAAGCTCCCATTCAAAGCGACGGAACACAATGGCGGCCCATTCGGCCACCCACCGGCGGTGGTGAGAGATAAAGGTGTGACGAATCGGGGGGTTTTGATACAATTTCAATGATCTGCGCCACAATTCGATCGCAGGCCGACATAAAAACATCCGACCCCAGGATCACCGGGCGACCACCGGGCGCGAGCACTTCATTATCACAGCATGGCGCTCCCGAAGAGTGCAATTTTTGCCCATATCTCAACATTGTATCCGCGGTGGGGCCGCGCCTTTCATCGCGCCTTCTGCGCCGAACAGGCAAAAGGTGTGGAAACGATGATGTTTCCAATTCCAACCCGAAGATGATTAAGTTTGCAGATTACATCCCGTGGCCGGGGTGTGTGGGGTGTGGCCACAAAAAAAACGCAAACTCGTGCAAACATTCGCCCCGTGCTGGGCCCAGTGCCAAATATGAATTAAAATATTATTGATCGGTGGGATTTTTTGGCTAATTTTTTGTCATTACTCTCGTCTGTTAAAAGGGGCCGTTTGTGGCCGGTGAAGGATAATCACGAATTTTAAACTGTGCTCCGGCAACGGTCATCATTATTTTCTTAACAACGGTCCCGGCCAGAGAGAGCACTCTTTACGCAGGTCCGAACGGTTTTTGGGTCTCGAAAATCGAAAGCGCATCTGCAGGTCCCGTGAACGGGAAAACCTGTTTTCTTTTTCGTCTCATTTCGAACCGGACCAGGGATCAGGCAGCTCGCATACACGCACCGATGACGTTTAATGAGCTACTGGCGCGAGGACGCACCGTGTTGCTGCGATGCATGGTCCAGTTTTTCGAACCGCCCCTGGTACTGGTTCCCGCTTTGCACTCTCTGTGCCCGTGTGTCTGTGTGTTCCAGGTTCTGGCCCCACAAACCGGGCACAAAGATGACAGGTGGTCCGGAGACAGGAAAAAACAGGGCACAAGGATTGCAACAAGTCGGCGATCTCGTTGCGCCGTGGCGCACGGAGGCGCAATCCTTCGAGAAAGGAGAAAACACAACGCGCGATCGATCGCAAACATGATGCTCGGACGCTGGGGTCCTGATCCCGGGCCCAACAGACGTTGCGCTCTGGGTTGATGATGGGTTTTGGGGCCCTTTTCGAACGCCACAATTTATCACAACATAATCAACCGGCCGATCCGGAGGGCCACAGGCAAGACAGGTTGGACCCTTGCACTCACCATAATCACCACCATCCCACCACCGGGCCGGTCCGGTGATCGATGCTGATGATCGCGTTACGGCTATCGCGATACGCGCGGACGGTTCGGGACGATGGCAGACAACCTTAACCCGGAACGAATCACCCGGAGTTAATAAAATCAGAAGGTCGTTCCCGCCGGTTGGACGGACGCGTCTGGGATTAGGGTCTGAGAAGAAGACCGACCAGCCCCAAACCCCAAAACTAGTTCTTTCCCATACGGGACGCGCGCGTGAAATATGCTCTATCGGGAGGCCATGGTTCGGGCATATCATAAAAATCACGTGTGAGTATGGTTCTAAACCTTTCAGCACCGACGCGACCGACGACTCCGATCGACGACGGGGTCCGGTTTTTTCTCCCCAGTCCCCGCCGAAGACCGCCTCGCGTCTGTGCGGGAAGCAAGCGGAGAAACGGAGGCGATCTCACGATCTCGCCCTCTCGGCGGGCGGCAGGTGTTTGATATCTTCGTTTTGCGTCGTCGTCGTCGTCGTCGCCGGGAAGGTTGGATCTTCCGAGCCGTTGCAAATAAAGCCCCTCTCGAATACTTTGGGCAAAATCGATCGGTAACGGAAAAGTGTTATCTCGAGGAGAACAGGAACCGCACCCTTTGCGATCGGTGGTGTCGAAAGGGTTTCCTCGAGATAAGGCGAGTCTGCAGGTCGCCATTCATTTTGGCCTCCATTTGACACCGCGCTGAACCCGATGTAATCTTTTGATAACTCAAGAAATGTCTCCTGTATTGCCCTTATTTGAAATTTAACCGTCCAGTCCAGCATCCGGTTCGCAAAACGTGCGTCCCTCGTGCGTCTTTGTTGGTTTAGGCCAAATGCTAAATCGCGCTCCCAGATCGGTCCGATATCGAGATGACCGAAAAAATTACCATTTCTGTCGGGTTGGTTGGTCGCCTCAGAAGATAACCCACGGCCTCGGCCAGGGCCGGGCCGGGTTTGAAAAAATCCCCGGCACTAGGTCTTCTATCGGGCACGGTTCTTCCCACAAAAAGGGAGATCGGGTGGCCGACCCGACGACCGCGACGACGGATCGGAAAATTAATGGGTGCAGATGTGTCATGTGGCTTATCAGTTGGTTTAGTTTCCAATATATTTCACATCGCTCGACGGCCGATCGCTCGGGGCCGGCTCGGGTCGGGCACTCACCTGCAGATTGCCGGCGCTTTCGGCGAGCTCCGGGTCCGGTTGGTCCTGGCCGCCGTAGCCGTAGACGTTCTGGTACAGGACCAGCGTCATGTAGATGAGGAAAAGTCCCGCGGCCATCGTTTGCAGTGCGCGCTTGTACCGGTACGTGGCCGTGTAGACGAGGCTCATTTTCTTCCGAAAGCACCGCATAGAAGCCCACTCTATCTGCCCGTCCTCCGGTGGGACAGTGTGGGCATTTTGGGGTCCAACTTTGGCGGCTCCAAGCTTGCTCACGTGCGGCTCCAGGACGATTGCTTTGATTGGGCAACAAGCACAGGGCACACTCGCTCTCTCTTTCTCTCTTTGTCACTCTGTGACGTACACAACTCGAACTTTATCAATCACTTCATCACTCGTATTCTAGGACTGCTAGATCACACAGCCTGCTTCGATTTTCTTGCCGTTTCTATTTTCAAATTTATTCTGCTTGATCTCTCGTCATTCGGAAGCGTCGGCGCTGAACGGGACACACTATTCCGAGGCACTTACACACCAACTTTCGATCAGTTCTTTCTGAAGAAGAACGCACAAACGCCACACGAGCAAGTTTTACACTTTAGGCATTAATCCAAGGAAAGGCACATAATTTCTTCACAACTTCACCACAAACTCGAAGAACGTCAAGCGAACGATACGCAATCGAAAAGGCGCTCCGCACGCACGCACAACCTTCGCCGCACAAGTCAAAACACAAACTAAATCGGCGCGAGCCGAACGCAAACACTAGAACCCTATCGAGGGGGAGCGAGTGAGACAAAAGGTGGTCCAACATCGGCTTATGGCGCGCGTTGCGCATTATCAACGGGTTGAGTCGCGGGTCGCGCACACAAACACACCGATCGACGATCGTTGCGTCGCGATCGCGACCCAAAGGGGTTTTATTCAGAACAAGTGATCTCCGCGCGAAGAAGGATTCAAAACAGAGCGACCTGCCACACGCACACACGCGCACACTCAACGCCTAACGATTTCAAATCGCTTCGGGTGAGCTTCGTGAGTTGATCACCGCCTTTGGTGGTGTTGGTGAACGAACCCTTTACGTATTTATGCTGCGAGTTTATGCTGCGAGTTTGTGTTGCGAGTTTATGCTGAGGTTATGCATTTTCTTTACACCCATTGCACACAATAGGGGTGCCTTTCAAGCAGGAGTCACATATTTTCTTTTCTTTTTAAATGGTAAACATATCGATACAGTTATCGTTTAAAACTAGTGTTTCATAAAGCCACAACATTTACTGAATCAAACTTAATAACCAAATTACTCTTTCTGCAACACCATCGAAACCACAAAATAGAACCATGTCTAAAGGTTATGTCCATGTTAGCGTCCCATGAGCATAAAAATGAAATTAAATTTAACATGATTTATCTGGTTGCTGTGTAGCTGCAACCAGTCCGGTTCGAAACTGTCGCCCGCTAGGCACCGCCGTCCATTTACAATCGGCCGGCCTGTGCATTAGAGCCGGAGTATGGCGAAAATCCAGCACGTGCTCCATGCAAAAGCTGGTTCTGTTTGCCTCCGGGCCACACGGGCATGCTCTGGTGATTGGAAACGCGCGCCTTCGTGCGCGTTGCCCGCCGCCCGTTTGTTCGCGCGGATCAACGAGTGGCCAGAGATCGACTTTTAATCCGATATCCGCTCACGGGCGGCACAGGGAACCTTGGAACACCGGGCGCATAACGTGGCGTTTGGTAAGGAGCGTGCTCCGACGTTGCTGTGGTCGCGCCCCGGGCGAGACAGGATTCTTTGATTGGGGTGATGGCCGCGCGATAGTCCGCGCGTTTGAACGATCGTAAGAGAATATTTGCTTTGCACGGGTAACATTGAAAGGGGCCTAGAAAAACAAATAATGATTTCAAAGCGTTGTAGGAGTCTCAGTTCACGACAAAACGCACAAACTTGCTGAACGGTTTGATGAATGACTCGAATTCGGGAACTGAAGTAGTTATACTCCGTAAAGTATGCAATCAGTTCATCATGCCTTAAGTCAGTATAACAGTATAACAGATTTTGAACTATTGGCAGCCGTTACTTACAAACAGAAACAAATTCTCGCGACGCTCCGAATGACGAAAGCATAAAATGAAAATAGAAATAGTTTGCTTGCTGATTCACATTTATTTTGCAATATGTATGTTCATAAATATAGATATTCAATAGCATAACAACTCGCACTGATTCAACCCTTTCAGCTAGCAACATGATGTTACTTCCTTGAGGAAGGTGCGTATAATTCGTTGATTGTTCTCTCTAGGGTTTGGCCATTGTGCATCGCAATTCATTAGAAAAAATAGGATTGCTCGGCGCCCTATCGATAATATAAATTTATTGTTACCGTCGTGTCGCATTTGCGTGGTTTCACATCATTAACAAACAACAGTATAGAGTTTTCTCACGTTAAGAATATGTAGTTCATCGCCTGTTAAAAATATGCTCGTGCATCTGTAAATGGCTCAACACTGCGTTGCTTTTGGACCCTTTCGCGTGGCAAACACCTCACTTCCAAACAATATAACACGTTTTGAAATAGACACTCATTTGCTTATCGTTAGACGCAGACTTTGTAACAAGTGCAGTACGTGTGGTTTGTAAACATTCATAGTGTAGATTATTGTATTGGTTCGCACCACAGGCAGCCCGAACGGCCGACCGATCCTGTTCGATCGAGAGTTAAAGAATAAAACTAGTGCCCGAGTAGGGGAACACCACGAATCAACGGGCGAATCAACACTTCCGAAAAACTCTCACTCTGTTGCAAAAAATATTCTAAAAATTTTACTTGGCAGCTAAAAACTCGAGTATATCCGTTTGTAAAGTACACACAGTACGGTGTTGGCTCGTGAGCCTTTTCCCTAAACAAGTTCCCTAAATTACGTTTCACACGAAGGCGATGGGTCGCCTGGAAGCTGTGCTTCATTCGACCCAGCCCTTGTGCGCTTCTTTCGTTTCTTATCGTTTCGAGTGCACTGTAATACTCCTTTCTAAACACCGTTCTCTACGACCGTTTGATGTTCGTGCACGATCGGTGACGATCGACCTGACGCTGCCGCTGTCGATGGGCGAGAACGATGGTGGACGCATCTGGCTCACTTGTTGTTACACAGCGTCAGGAACTCTTCACGCGTCTTCGGATCATCCCGGAAGACGCCCAGCATGGTCGAGGTGACCGTTTTGCTGTTAATCTTCTGCACTCCACGCATCACCATGCACATGTGCCTGTAGAGGACGGATGGGTTTGCGTTATTGATGGCATCATTCGATCGTTTGAAGCGTACTTACACTCCTTCGATGATGACCGCAACGCCAGCCGGCTGGACGGCCTGGGTGACGGCCACGGCAATCTGCTTCGTCAACCGTTCCTGGACCTGCAGCCGACGTGAGAAAATCTCGACGATCCTAAAACGTATCGTAATGGTCGGTTATTATCACGAGCGGTCGTGGGTTCCCCGGCGTCGTTGATTACCTGGCCAGTTTGCTCAATCCGAGGATTTTCTTGCAGGGCAAATACCCAATCGACACCTTACCGTAGAACGGCACCAGATGATGTTCGCACATCGAGAACATTTCGATGTCCTTCACGACGACCATCTCGTCGTGGTCCTCGTCGAATACGGCACCGTTCAGGGCCTCTGGAAGAGCACAGAGCAAAGCAACGGGTTCGATTCCACTTCACATATCGCCATTGGCAGGAAAGGAAAGGATGAATGATACGTAGAGCGGGAAATTAAAGTGGACCCACGTGCGGACGTGCCCATAGCGTCCCAGAGCACACGGATGGGCGAGTTTTCCGATTCCGGGCGCAGAGAAAACGAATGGTATACGAACGAAACTCAATGGTTCGGGAAAGTAATGCCTTTTGTGAATAACGGAGGCACTCAAGCGATTGTGCGTGGGTCGGGGTCCGTCGCATCACTCACGCCCGTCCGCCCGGCATGGCGGAGGTCGATAAAAAGGTGCCGTGAAATGTGTAACAAGTTTTCGCTTTTCCGCTTCCGTCCGAAGGGCGAACGAATCAGCCAGTTGGGCACGTCCCGCGAGAAGAGATTCCGAAATAGAACGGAAAAGGCAGCACTTGACGGGGAGGGAGTCCTTACCCAAGACTTGAAACGCTTTTCGGATTGTTGGTGATTGTTGCGCTTTCGATTCCGCTTTCCGGTTTTTGCTCCTTTAATCTATTCGTTAAACCGGTTGCTCTCCCTTCAACAATGCGCATCATCTTAAGGATCGTTTCTCGCTCGCTTCTCGCTGCTCCCATTGGTTGTACCATTTATCCAAAGACTCTTGACATCTTAACTTAACTCAATTAGCCGGCGGTTTTGCTAAACCATGTCTCCGTTCTGTGCAGAATGCAATCTTTTACACGTTCGTTGCTAAAATCGTGGCCCCTTCGGCTAGTGTTCTACGGGACAAAACCCGGAAAGGGCAAACTGCGGACACAACCGCACCGAACAATGAATATGGCATGATGCCGCCCCGGGGCAGCTGGCACATTATCAGGACGCCCGCAGGGTAGCTAAACTCGACAGAAACTCGGCGAACAAAAACGGCCGGAAGCAAAAGTGCAGATTTAATTTCATTTGTACTTGACACTTGGCTTGCACAGTGCAAGTGCAGTATCAAAAGGCACGGGAGAGTTAGCAACGTAAATAGACGGAGCTGGGTAGCAAAATGGCGTGCGGTGGACCAGTTTGGCGGCGAGACTGGCGAGGTTAAGTGAATAATAAATATGAACTGTTTAGGTGTCTTTTCAAGCCGCAGAGACCGTTACAGCAGAGAGCTGGAAGTTTTGGAACCATTCTGTGACTCCCGATGGCTTGCCGGAAGCCATATGGTGGTGACTTTTACTTTGGAGCCCATTTAGGGGCAATTTGCGTGGTCCTGGCCCTCGGATAATTAATTCCTCCCTTGAATAGACCCGTATAAGTGTACATCAAACGTTTGAATGAAGTGCTTTTGCGGAATCCATATCTAGAAGGAACTTCGAGAAGGAAGAGATTATTGACTCAAACGTCAGAAGAGAGCTCGGGCCGTCGGGAGACACGGCTTCTGCAGATTCTGCTCTCCGTCTGGCCGGTCGTTGTTTGCCAAGCACACGACCGTTGGAGTATTGTTTTAGAGAGACTTCATTTCAGACTGCTTGAGAACACAACACCGGGACATGCAACACGTTGAGGGCTAAAGTGACCAAGCAGCGCCAAGAATGTGACAGCATAAGCAGCAGCCCGGCACCCGGTTCCCCGGTCGTTTGATCTCTGTTTACGTAAGGAATGGGGACCCTTTGCCCGCCAGAGGCAACTCCGTTTTAAAGTTCATTAGGTTCTCTCAGCGCAAAGTGACGGAGTTGTGGTTTTGGTTATAAATTGAATTCGGAGCACCAGTTTGGAGCACCAGTACCTTCCAAGCTCTGATCGTAGCCCTTGGTGAAGAAGAGCATCGCCTTGGCCGCCCGCTCCGGAGTCTTCAACAGCCCCTGACGCTCCGGATCTTCACCGAGGCTGGACAGGAGCATTCGGTACGACTTCGACATCAACGGCAGCAGGTCCTCCCGGGTCGACGGCTTGTGGTCCAGCTCCAGGTCGTGATGGAAGGTACATTTCTCGTGCCCTGGAAACGGAAACAAAAGTGACGTAAAATTAGATAATGCCAGCAAAGTAATCGAAACACCGAGCGCATGCCGAGAACTGAGGAAACCGTCCCCGTCCCGCTTGGCAACTTACGAAAACCAGTGCAATCACAACTACGACAAATTTACTGTAATCTGTCCCCACCCCGGGGGAAGCCCGGAACTGTGTACTGTTCCGTTCGTAACTGGTTTACATGATGCATTATTCATCATCGTTCCGCGGGTGGGGCCGAAGCGGAGGAGAGTGGTTGACAACAGCTCCACCGTTTGCTTTCGGATGACTGGTGAAACACTGGCCCCGACAGGGAAATTCCCGGTGCAGGCCGTCAGGTGAACTAAAAATCCCCCAACCCGAATCCCGAAGGACCGATTGCAGCGTCGATTCCACCTGGCGCCCCAGCCCGAGACGTGGTCGGGTAAAGTGGGACGAATTAATATTTGCATTTTATGCATATTTTACGGCTCAACACCGAGCCAGCAAGTGAGCGAGCGGTGCGAGGAATGTCGACAACAGCTGGTTCAATGTTACACATCGGTTACATTATCATAATCGTCCCGCAAACAGGTGTCATACGGTACGGTGGTGGGAACTACCACCGTGTGCGGGGCAATCAGTTCATTAAGTTTGACAAACTACCCCAGCCAGCCGGCCCCAGGTCAGGCCGACGAGTGGGGCCGGTGTATGGACAGGACTTTAACATACAGTTCCGTTGATGCCTTTTACTTTTGTTCGGGCCCGTTTAAAGATTGGACTGGACAGTTCGATTCTGCTATCAACGTGTTTCTAGTTAGAAGTGTTGACCAATTCGTCGGAGGTTAGACAACATAAATACAGCAAATGGTCGATGGCAAACAATCCTTATCAGGGATGTGAAGTTTTTTTCGAATTCATTCATGCAATCCTGTTACTATGTGACGACATTCACTTTACAGCAGCTTATCAGGGGTCTAAGTGATGAAAATAAAGACATTAACAGGTCGCGAATCCCAAGATCCCGTTGCTCCTGAGGCTTGTTGACCGCTGCAGCGTGACTTGTTATTTCCCGTTTTTTGTGAATCATGGTGAATATCAAGACTTCATTGAACTTTCTCATTAAAATGATTTCTAAAGAGCAGACACAACCGGATAAACATTTCGGGCCGACTGTAAACATCGAAGAAAAACAAACAAGACTAAAGACCGTAAGACCTTCAAACCAGCTTCCTGATTTCTGATTCGCCTTTCTACCCGTGGCCTTCGAAACGATCCAATTGAAAGGCTCCGTCGCCGCCTTCGTGTGATTAATGCATTAATTTGTACAGTTTGACAGACGGCTCGATTGCTCGGCCTAATTTGTCAAAATGAAATGAATTTTGGAAGATTAACTGTTGGGAAGTTGCACAAACATGCATCGCAAAGCTAAAATAAATAAAATAAAACATTTGATAACAACATAACGCACACCCGATGGCGGCTAAATAGCAAACACAAGCCAAAATAAGTGCAACACAGAAACACAGAAGCCATAGGTCATCAGCCATTGCGACGATAGCCTTCGGGCGCAGCAGCGTCGTTATAGCAACCGACCAAAATAAAGCTAGAACTGGCGCCTCTTCAGGACACAAGCTACACACCAAGGCCGGAGGCCGGAGAGCCTGTGTGGTCACAGGTGGCCACATTTTACCTGGAGTCATGGTTGCGCGCGGTGTGTTAGTGCTGGCGTTTGTCTCACCTGACAAACTGGTCGTACGGATCGGTGTCGGACGGGCTCGGTTTAGGCCACCGATCGCAATGGCATTGCCGCCACTGTTGCTGCTGACGCTCATGCTGCGCTCACTCTGTTCGCGCTTTTCCCCGTTCACCGCTCCGGCCACTCCGTTATTGTTGTTCGCCGATTCCGATTCCTCCGGTTCGGCGTGATTTTCCGGAGTGCCTTCTGGTGCTTCCGCCGGCGGTTCGGACTGACGGATGCTGCTTGAGCGGCGACGGTTCGCGAACGGTCCGTAGCCGTTGTTGAGACTTCCGGTCGACCCATTCCCATTGGCCGCCCCGAAGCTGATCGAGTTCGAGCGGGTCGGGAAGTTGGTATCGTCAATCTCCTGGTTCAGTTCGTCCGCGTCGTCGGAAATCTCGAACTTGCTGCTCATGACGGCGGCGGCGGCGGCTGGCGGCGGTGGAGATCAATTCCGACAACTTACAACAGGACGCACACAGCAGCACAGCTCACCGAGCCACCTGCGAAAGCTCAACGCACTCACGCTGTTCGACTGCTGATTCCGCCGT
Source organism: Anopheles cruzii (assembly GCF_943734635.1). Lineage (NCBI taxonomy): Eukaryota > Metazoa > Arthropoda > Insecta > Diptera > Culicidae > Anopheles > Anopheles cruzii. Next base: position 59,020,492 of record NC_069144.1, on the reverse strand, counting down.
CCCGTCGTCCGGTAGGACATTCAACGCAACGATTGTCGCAATCACGGAACACGGAACCACAGAAGTACGGATTTAACCGACGGGGACAAACACACCACCAAAAAGTGCGACCTGGACCTAGACGCGCACGGAACAGAAACGACCCGAATGTGACCGACGTCGAAAGGCAACTAGCGAGGCCTCGACTCACAGCCGAAGCAACAGGCTCTCGCCGTCGTCGTCGTCGTCGTCGGATCGGATCCGTTGCCTGTGGCGGCGGCGGCTGGTTAGGGGCCGAGTGCCGATGGCGACGATAATGATGCGTGAAGCGTGAGCTTCAAGTGTACGGCGGACGTTGGCGATGACAAATGATGGCGCGAGAGGAACAGACAACACAGCCATCGCCGGCAGCAAGGACCAAGCGGACCGTGGAGTTCACTGAATGAGCGAATTAGTGCTCTTGAGGGATTCTAGAAAGGAGTCCTCGATACGCAAGACGCGCGTGTGGTAGAGAATGTGCGAACTCTACGGCAACATTTTAGTCATTTTAGAAACTTAAGCCCACCTTCGCCGAGCCTTGACATTCTTGGCGCCCCGAGTGGACACGAAAACAGCAGAATCATTCACCAGCCTACTACAACCTGTTGATCGGCCAGTTGACATCGGTTCGGCTTTGGGGCGCGTTCTCTTGCCCGAGGACTAGAAACAGCTTTACAGCATCATCCAAGCGTCTACTTGGAATGGACGAGTGCCGTTGCGGTACTAAGGCGCCTCATCACTCCAGTGTGTCTTGTAAATCACGCCGCAAATCAAATTGTTGCGACCCCCGGCAAACCACCTGTTGCTCGTGCCGAGGGCGCATTTAAACGGTGACAATTAAGAGAAGGATGGCAGCGGAAGGTGATGACTGTGGCTGTGGCTGTGACTAGCGAAGTTGTAACCGGCTTCTGGAGGTCAAATCTGATGACAAACACCTGCCCGGGGGCCGCGGAGGAGACACGCTCCGGCGCTCCGGCGGTGATCGGGTATAGAAGTCACTGTATTTGTGCAGCCGGTGAGCGCGAGGTGCAGGATTAACTACTGTCATTATAAAATGGCCACCCCCTGGGGGGTGGCGGCACTCGGGTCGGGTCGGGGTAGAACATTCAGTCAGTTACCCATTTTTTTAATCGTTTCTCCCGCGAACTGGACCGCACGAGGGAACGCGCGCGCCCGGGGTGGTCAGAGGTGAACCGAACGAACGTACAAGGCTTTCGGGGGAGGTTCGGTGTCTCCGTCGACGACGTGCGGTTTGAAAGTGAAGTGGACAGTTTTTTTTGCTGTTGAAAACCGGTGAATTCAAGGCTCTTTCGCTAAGCTGCGTCGGACCGCGTTACTTGCCTTCGGATTTGAGCGGAGGCTATAACTATTGTATTAGGGGTGCTGCTGCTTCCATTAATTTATGGCACCCCTTTTGGGGATGAAAATAGTCCACGCATTCCGGGCAAGGTAGAAAATCGGTGCCATAAAACATCAATCCGTTCAATCACAGCAGTCCAAATAAACTTGCGATGCCACTGAATGCCACTGACATTCCGGCGTCAGATTCGTGATTATGCTGGTCACAGTCAACTCAAGTTTTATCTCTGACCCTTTTTCCAAAAAAAACCCGAAATCGATATCCTTAACAGAGGAAGAGAGAGATAATATGTGCGACAGAGAGAAAGAGAACAGCACATAAATCCCCATTGAGATAAGAATCCATTTTCCTGCTTTCCACGCTCACGTCACCACGCAGTCCCGTGGCCGCCCAGACTGGAGCTCGTGAATCATGGGCTAATCTTCCGTAAACCCGTCACTGACATGACGCCCGCAAAATCCCCGTACGGGTCAGGGCTTGCTGTTGGTTTCGAACAATAATTCGTATCTGCGAATTTTACCTAACCCTTGCAACGCGCCGTGTTAACGCTAATGTCGGAAATTGTAAAACCGTGTAATGGCCGTGAAACAACACTCGCGTTTTACATCGCAGACAGAGAACCTTCATTGATGAGCCTTTGTGTGCAGGGACCCCACCACCCAGTGCCGATGGCCACTTCAACAGCGAGGCATCCGTGGCATGCGAGTGAACCAACAATCTGTATACACGAGCGCACACTACCGCAATCCTCTGAACAAACATTATTGGTTCCTGTGTGTGTTGTTGACTTGCCTCTCTTGGTTCTTGGAATGTGTTTCTGTGAGAAGAATCTTCAGTTCTCACTCTCTCTGCTCTGATGTCCCCAACTCTCCCAAAGTTCAACAATGCGATGATGGGCGCTGTAAGGATGTTCCGTAGCCATGGCAACGGCGATGGAGCACGTTGCCGCCATCCCTACTAGGAGTTCATAAAATTGCCTTCGTCAGTGACTGCGATGTGTTTATTGATTTTGTCGACCGAGAGCTCCGAGAGTTGCGAACCGTTTTGGCCAGCACGTTAATGGCGGGGATTTTGTCGTTCCCACCCCCCGACATGACACATCATAACACAGAAAAGACCCAGCTCCGTCTCATGAATCATTAATCACACCTCGAGAACGATGGCTTAAGGTGAAAATTGTTCCACTTCGCACCGGGCTATAGCTGGAAAACTAGAATCAACCTAGGCCCCCCGGTCGGCATCGGCACGCAAGCGTCATCCGAAACCAGGCCAAGGTCAAGACGTTCGCAGACTTCCGGCAGGCCTGCTCGTGCGGAACAAGTTTCTCGACGTCCGAGCACTTTTGGTCTTGATGCGACCGCCGTCATCGTGTGACGTTGACGCTGCACCGGTCCGGCTCCACACACACACCGGACCGAGTTGCACACGCTGGCTCTGTTGTGGCCTTTCATTGTGCGGGCTCTTCCTGTGCCCGGGCGCGTTGTTGCGCCCTCGGAACCCAGCACGAGCGCCAACCTTTCGCTACGGATTTATCATATTTTAATAATTCATTCCCATCGGAACACAGCTTCTGACGCAGGATTCCAGTGCCGTTCCACCGTGCACCATGATCGGTGATCTTACGAACGCGTAATGACATTGACAATTACACAACAATGCACTTGGCGCAGCTGATCGCTCCTATAAGCTTACCTTGATTGTTGTTAGTGTCACTGGCGTTCTCGGCCATACCGCAGCCACATTTGAAGGGTTGGTTTTTGGAGGCTACCAAGGATGTGGCGCCATTGCCGTACCCGTTGATTCCGTTCGTAACGGGGCCATCAGTCGCTTCTCCGTTCACCCCATTCGTTACTCCATTTCCGTTGGACAAGTGCAGGCCACCGATGGCGGGAACTTCCTTCATGATATTGGCTACCTGGCTTGCCCTTCCGGCGCACAAATACTGATACGGTGATACAGGCGGTTGGCGGTTCTCAGCCGAACTAGGGTTTACGAGAGAAGACGATGGACAATCACACTCGGGGCGCCGCGCAGGAGTTTAGAAAGGATCTTACGTTCACGTGGCGCGAACACCTGAGCGTGGTGGTGGCACCGATCGAGCGCGGCGGGAACTACGAGCGAACTGATCGCAGCGGCGTACGGGTTGGAACTGAGCATCGGCGGCTCAGAATGCCGCTCATCGAAAGTCGCCGCCGCCGCCGTCTCAGTCTCGCTCTCCCCCACTCCCACTAGCGCCCCTTCCGGTGCCTACCGGATCCGGTGCGATCAGGTGTTCGAGCAGCGCACCGATTTCGCGCACCGGACCCCGTCGTGTCTCTCGCTGCTCCCATTGTTTGCGCATCCTTCTTCGCCGAAGGCTCAGCTGGGAGCCCCGCAAGTCTAGACTCTAGGCCGATCATGATCGCGACGGAGCTCGCTGATAACGCTGGCGAGAGACACATGGTAACCCGCCGCTCGGTGAGCAGTAGTGTTCGAGACAAAATTGTCCCTTCTAGACATGCACGACGCTGCGGAGATGCTGACTGGGTCGCTAATTACTGCCTCCGGTGCTCGTACGGGCGAAGGTCAGGTGTCATTTGATGTCGTTTGAAGTTCAATCAGTTCCACTTCAATTCAAAGATCGACTGCGGCGGCGACCCTTGCCGAGGCGAAAGCCTTATTCGCAGGCGAAATTGTTGCATTGCCGACGGGGCTGGCAAAAATCTGCCTCAAACTGCCTTGAAGCGCACCGGACTTGACAGGCGCGCCGAGCTTTGGGGGGCCTCCTTTCGCTAAGTCGGGTGCACCGGACCGAACGGATTTCCTCGTGTGGTCGTGGCCCCGACCAGCCACACGGCCAACGAAAAAACCGACCGCCATCGGGCCAGGCCTTCCAAATTGTAGCTGTGAGTCAAACCGGCGCTGAGATTCGCTTAGTTCGGCAAAGGCAAATGTTTTATTAATTTTCCGTTTCCGAACAAAGGGCCGTAAAGCGGCGATCGGTGTAATGAAATGACTAATTTCGGGTTTATGGTTTCGGTAACTTATTAACTTGTTCCCCTATTACTTCACATGCTTACCCGAAAACCTGTTGATGGCTCACTTGTTGCGGTCAAAATAGAGCACCGGAGAGTGAAAGGATTGAGGGCCCTGCCATCGCGCCGCTCAATGTTGGACCCTTCGTTTTCTTGGACCCCGGACTAAGGCGAGCGGACCAGACCTGGCGGTCGGGCCAACCGTTTTTGCCGATCAGGTTCAAGGTTAAGGTCGCTCGGTGCGTACCATACATGAACATTTTCGCTGCCCGGCCATTCGTTGAGTGTTCAGGCGGAACGAAAGCAGCGATCCAAGTTCGACCGCCGGCGGAAAGCCTTGCCTTGCTATGGGGCAACTTCGGAAACTATGGCGGAACGGCTCAAAGTGACGGCGAAGAAGAAAGTAATAAGAGCCGGTCGGCCAGTGAAAGCCGCTGGTGACGAGATTTGCGAAAGCTTTCTGTTGGATAACGGTGGACGTTCGCGTAACAAATTATGACAAGAATTGTCGATGCCGTTTGACATTCCAATAAAATTTAGCAAGTTTGTAGCGAGACACAGAAAAAAAAGAACTGTTGCCAACGACTTAGAACCACCACCACGGCAATGTGGCAACATCCTGGAATAGTTGCATCATTCCACTTTACTGCCCCGTCTTTGAATGAACCTTTCAGTTCCATTTATCCGGTTCACGGAATCTAATCATTTTTGCTGACGGTTAGAAACAACAATAATTGTTAGGCGCAGTTTTGAAGAGCGACAATGGAGACAAGGTATTGGTTTAGCACTTTTTTGCTCCTCCGCTTAGTGTTGCAATCTCTCAATCCACGCACTGGCCGAATTTCAACAGCTTGTGGCCGGCGATTTAACGCAAGTTTAGCACCGACTAACACAATTTCAAGACAGACAGCTGAAGGTGAAGTGCTGAGGACTCGGATCTAGCGAATCAAGAGCGATGTGCGGATGAAGACAGAGAGACGCAGATACGGACACAGAGTGTTGCTAAAACATCAACGCACTTTCATTGACCGAAAAAATCTGTTTGTTACAACAAAGAGCATGAACAATTGTCAGAAATCGCATGACAAAGGAGACAAAACAAATCTTCAAAGTGTACTTCAAGTTTCAAATAATCAAATACAATCTAATCGGCAAAATTACTGCCATTTGTCGCTTGAAATATGTTTTTGAAAGCCGCCAAGTAACGTTGGGCATTCTTACTGCATATGACAGATGAAGTTCGAAAACATGGGTCCCTAAAAAACCACTCGGCGCATCCGCACGAGAGGACTTTGCTCAGCGCCCGTGGGGTTCCACTTGCCGAGACATCGGACATATCGGCGGAGGAAGCGGAGAAGGTGGTCAGGTCCCTGAAAACCCGCAGCGCGCTGCGCAGGTGGCAGCAGGCGCAGTTACCAATGTTCCCGAATGTAACAAACCAGGGGCTCAGGACGGTGATCCAAATTGTTGGTTTTTTGCATCGAACCCCGATGACAACAGCAAATGTATTGTAGCTAAATTTGTGCGAGCTGTGCAAGGAAATCCAATTATTATACGTGGTTTTCCCCTTACAAACATATCTCCTCTTCAATTCCGGTACCTGCAGCACTAAATAATTTTATAACACAAACGGAAAAGCCGACACTGGGACCAATGATGCGGTTTAAGTTAGAGAATTTAGTATGTAAGTTAGCTGTAGTAAAAATGACCCAAAATTTTGCGTTCTGCCCGATTCCAGAGACATTCGAGAATAATTAGTAAGCAATGATTTGTTCGTCTTCTGTCTGTCACACTGTCTTTTTACTACATTATTTTACTGTTCATTATCACCTGCTGAACACAGAAAACAGTACTAAATTTATCCTACGCTATCCCATTCTACGGAAAATTACATAAAATAAACGGACATATTTTGTTTCGTCTGCAAATATCAAATTTGGGTCCAGTGAAACTGGAGCGTCCTGCTGGATGATCAATCGCCCGGACTGAATCGATGCAGGTGATCTGTTCGTCGGCCTTGCTAACCCGGCCGGCCAGCCATGAACGAGCCAAAAATAAAAGACCACCATTGTCGGGTTTATTGTTAGAAAGTAAACATTTCGAGCTGAACGAACGAACATTTTACGGAGCAGAACTCAACATGTAAACAAATCGCCTGTGTCTTCCTTTGATTTCGGTTACCTGCTTCGTTTTTGCGATTCGTCGTCTGATTGATTAACTTTTGTTCTAAGCTCTTGGTTAAGATACTATTGTCAATTAGGCTAAGTTTGCCCGTTGACGGTTTTTTATGAATAAATAAATAAATAAATAAGTTAAATGCTTTTGCCTTCTTAAAATCTGACGGTTTCTACTGGCTCATATTAACAGGTACAAACCGAGGAACGAATGTCCTGCTGCTAGAGCATTGGAACTCGCACAAATGAAGTGCGACCACCAATAGATTAAAAGCGCATTAGAATCCAGAACACCAAAGTGACAGCTGAAATAGATGTATAGAGGTTCTTTTTCACCATTAAAACAAACTGACTGTTTGAATTCTATCTCCGACACTGGCAAGCACCATTAGGAACGTGACGTTTCTATAATCGTTTTACAGCGGCACGCATCGTTTACAGCGGCTCTGGCTAAGAGTTCGGTTTAAAAAATCGGTTAAAAGCAATTGTTCGCCACACAGAATTATCAGAAGTTTCAGTACTTCGAATAAAGTTTTGTTCCATTACTGCTCTGTCGAAGAATCGTTCCTTCTTAGTGTAGTTCTTTCTTTACCGTAATGTGCCTCAGGGAAAAGTTTTCTTTCGTCGCCCAAAAAAGGGCGCAACGAGTGCTCATTTCTCATGTCTCTGTTGTCGCATCTCGTTTGCACAATTAGCATTCCCCAAAGGATAGTCGGGTCGTCAGTCAGAGATGAATTACTTCCTTCGCGCCCTCGAAAGACGCGAATCAACTTATCACCCGTTGCTAATAAGCTCGCCTCGGTCTCGCTTTTCCTGCGCTTAATGATGTTCGACGCGACGCGCGCTTTACATGTCCTCTGGCGGGGATGATTAGCGCCGTTTGGGACCACAGAAATGGAATGCCATGAGCGCAACGAGCTAACAAAGGAGCGTTCCGTAAAAAAGCACCACCAACAGTAATAATAATGGCGCAATGTTTACATAAGTCATGAAAAGATCCTTCGCCCGGTGCCGCAAAGTATAATGAACCGAACCGAGCACCGAGAAACATCAACCTCTAACCGCTGCCGCCGCCGTCAGGGTTGATGTACTTTCGGTGGAACAACTCTTCCTAATCGGTTTACTGCCGCCGATCGAACAGCGCCCGAAGGCACCGGGCTTCGGAAGGATTCAGGTGGGTCGAGCGGAGTTCCCCTTTTCCCGCTTTCGCCTCGGTTCGTTGCGTTTGCGAAAGTTTGTCTTTTCAATCAACGCCAAGGCCGTGGAGGATTTGCCCGTTTGAGACGGCACGGTCTCTGGCAGCCACCTGTCAGCCACGGCGAATGGATTACGCCAGCTGTCGATGGATGCGATAATCTGCGAGTTTAATACCGATAATAATCTTATCGCCGGGAGACAAAGAAAAATGCCGGCACTTTGATGCTACGCGATTAAATTTATGATTAATTATGTCGGCCGTGAGTTTCGTTAGCATCATGGCCACCGCAGTGCTGCAAATTAAAAGCTCCGTTCGATGGGGCAGCTTTAAATTGGAGTCTGCCCGTCGAGAAGTAGTTTCGCCGAGCAGATTGAGAGATAATTAGACACTCAAGTAACCGTTTGAGCGCGCCATGTATTGGCCGTATGATTTAATCATCTGTCCAGCGACTTGAATGGCCTCCTGATGCCTCCACCGTTTTGCTATGGCTTGGCAATCGTGTCGTGTCGAAAGCGTATGAACTGGCGTCAAAGAACGACTCGCCATCATCGGCGACGTCTTCCTTGCGCCGGCCATTGCCTTGCGTTACTGGCGGACTGACGGTCGGGACGATGGCCAGAGCAAGAGCCTTTTGATAGATGATAAATTGCTTCTCACGATGGCAACATAAAACCATCTATAAATCAGCCTTCGCCAGCAGACCGGTCCCGGTTTCCCAGACCGTCGTCGTCGACCGTCGCCGTTTGGTGGTGTGTGCGATTCTATTAAGCCGTCTCTGTTGCGGGGGGGTGGCAAGACACTTTGTACGTCTTCATTCACAATATTTTGCGCCACACACCTGGGGTCAGCTGGACAGCAGCGTTGTGCAGGTGTGACATGTCCTTTCTTCACGCAACGGGACACACACACACACGTAACGGTCTGCCAGCATAATCCGAAAACCAAATCAGTGGCCTCGCTCTGGCTCTCCTTCGAGTTTCCCGTTTTCAGTCAAGCGTTCTTGCAACGAGGACGAATTGAGAAGGACTGACTGGGCGAAAAGGTGCCCAAAAATTGGATCACCATCGACTGCGGGGTTCAGTTACTCACCTCAACACTTTATTCACGGTTTAGTTTTTTCCGGAATCTCTTTGGCGGGCCCGCATGGATCCTTAACCTTACACACCACGTCTTGGCCAGCGGTTGATTTATACACTACAAGGCAGATCGCCTAGCCAGCGGATTGAGACGCGGAATCGCTTTCGTCGATCTTCGGACTGGGTGGCCAAGAATTCGAACGATTCATCGTAAATAATCGAAACATCCATCAATCAATCTTCACCGGCGAAAGGTAGCTCCGGATCGGAATTGATGGAACAATGGCCCGAAGGATAATGGTCGGAAGCTACTAGCGGATGCGCTTACTATCTCTCTCTCTGTCGGCCGGGTTATTAAATTAATGTTAGTCTACACTTGCTATGGGCAGACTTTAAGTTCCGGACTCAGCTTTAACGCCACGCACATCGGACGTCGTCTTACGGTTAGCACGTGCGCACGGTTCAGCGCGTCCGTCACCTTCGGGACACACCCCATCTTAAAGGTGGGGTCCGTATTTAGTGCATCGACAAACCGGGAGACGTGTGTCCCACAAGCAAGCTATCGATCGAAGGCCCCAGCAGTTAGGCGTACGCTGCTGCTGCCGCTTCTGCTCGAAACTCCGAACGTAATAAGGGATTCGAACGTCACAGCTGCGCAATTTCCTTCCATCTCATTAGCCACATTCTCGCTCAGCCCGCCTCGGGGGCCCCGGGACGGCCGGGCTGCACACAGCTCGGCCCGATTCGGTAAGATTGTGGTTACTAAGCTGCGCTGGGGAGATGAAGGCTCCTGGCATCAAGTAATCCCTTGCCCGCCGGCGGGAACCATGTCCCGGTGGCGGCGGCTGCGAAAGGCACCGGAAAGAATTCGAAAAGAGACAAATGAGCGACACGGTGGGGTGAAGACGGTGTTGAGGGCGAAAAAGACACGGATGCCACCGCCACACTCGGGTCCCAGGCGGGGTCCAGAAACAATCGATACGGGGTGGGCGCGTTGATGGAAAGAAATAAGCATAAATAAGCGTCGGTTAGGAAGCTCCTTTCGTGCTGCTTCGGTTTCGGGGTCGTGCCCGCTGGGACGTGGCCTAGCGTGCCCCGCATTCACGTGGTAGTAGTGGCATCCCGAAAGTCATTGTGCGATGGGTCTCGCGTTACGCACCAGGCCATTATCAGCGCCATTCGCCCGACTGCCCGCCCGCCCGCCGGAACGGCCGGAACGTGATCAACATTTTATTCCCGTGTTCTCAGGGTGTCCTTCGCTGGTGTCCTTTATAGCCCGAACCGGATTTCTCTCTCGTTTTCTCGTGGTCACAACTCAGCAGCTGACGATGAGATGGTTGGTGTCGGAATTTTCTTTCATCTTTCTGCACCGGGGGTTTCTGTGCCGCCATTTTCGGAACGGAGGCCAACAACGGACTACGGAGCCCATCCACGCGCGCGTGTGTGTGTGTGTGTGGGGAGCCAGAACCGCCAGGAGAGTTCAAGGACGTCCCGCGTTTTCTTGCGCTCTCCAGTGTGCTTCTATCGGGGGCGGATTGTTTATTTTCTTGTCGAGTGGACCCAGGCTTAGCATTATTTTCTTATGACCCAGAACGGTCGTCGGGTCGGCCTCCGGGTGCACGTGGCCGGTTTGGTTCGTGAACTTTAGCGGCCGAGCCCCACCGGGCCTGGCAAGGTGTGGTTAAACACAGGGTATTTCTTTTCTCCACCCGGGACCGGATGCTGGGTTGAGTGCCTAGTTCTTGTCGGACATTTCTCAAACGACAAGCTGCGAGACTGGGGTGCCCTACCTATGACCTCGCCACCGTTCGCAGTCAATGATTTCGCAGTATTCGTACGGTCAAGCGGGACGAGTCTGTTTCTTCTACGGTCTGTCTATTTAGGATCCACCGTCTCGTTCACGTTGCCCTAAGTTCCGTTCCCTCTAATTTCGTGCCATTCTTCGAACACACATGTACGACCACCGGGCGATGACAGGTTACGGGCGAAACGAGATGAATGTATTTCCATTTTCCGTCACCCAAGCTGGCCCGAGGTTGACAGACAGCGGTGGTGGAGGATGCCCTTTAAGCCGCCAACGCCACAGACGTCCAATCACCTGGAAACGATTTTTTGCCCGGACGACAGTGGAGAGATCATTTTTCAAACCTCGTGTCCTCGTGGAGGTGTCCTCGTCGCTATCCGGGACCGAAGGTTCCGGTCCATCACCAGCGGGGCTGATAATTCGTGTAAATGATTTGGGCGGTAACGAATGTAACGTGATACCACCGGTCACACAGTTAGCGCACGGTGGCCCGGTGTTTGTACGTAATTAATGACCGATTCCTCGAATCGTGGTGTTTTGTTGTGCAACCGGACTCCGCCGGAGGGAACTCGTTTCAACAGGTGAAGTTGAAGGGCACTTTAATTGACCGGTGCCAGAGCGGGAGCGTTCGCATAATTTGAGGCTTCATCAACTGACCATCAGTTCAAATGTAAATGAAGAGCGATCTCAGATGTGGTTCGATTGATGTTCCGGTGACGAAGAACCGCATAGGGCGATGCGTGTAATTGCACGGCTGTATCAGGAATTTTTGTTGGCGTAAAAAATTACGTATGTTTCAGCTAACATGGAAATAAATTAAAACTATTGCATATTATCTTCTCAATGACAAGGAACATACGTTAACCGTTAACTCGTCTGTAAACGCAGCTTTAGGTGAGGTGTTCATTTTACAGTGTAAACAAACACCAAGCCAATGGCCTCCTGTGGCAGAGCAACGTTCTCCCGCTAAAGCGACAGAAACAGATGGCTGCTTTGATGTGCTCGTCCTCGCATGGTCGTTCTCACGGCTCGCCATTCTCACATCTTGCCCACCGCAGCGCGCATGTCCTTCGCTTTTCGCAAAGCAAAGCTCGCGCGAAATTCGAACTCACTCCGGATGGCCTTTACCTATATATACTATATTGGTACACTAACGCACGCCTGTGTGTTGGGCGATTGGCCAGCGCCAAAGCGGCACTCACCGACGACCCTCAGCTGGGGGCATTCACCACCACGCACCATATTTACTGTTTGTTTACATCCATCACTCTCCCGGGGGGGGAAGGAACTCATGGAAACTTTTCTCTCTCTCCGGTTCTCGAAGGGAGCGTCGTGAATGCTTCGTGAATGCCACCTACGCGCGCATTTCAATGCAATCGTTGGGGCGCACCGAGCACGTGATCAGACTGGTATCCTTACCGAATCGGGCGGGAGCATCACTGCGGTCACACTCTTTTCCCTGAGAAAAACCCCGGTTTCGAAGTGAGAGAGCATAAATTTATGCGTGCTCCCCGGTGTCTTTGTTGTGAACTGTCAAAAGCGCGAACTGGTGAAAGAGCGAGCGCTCAGTGAGTTCGCTTTCGGTGGGCCGAAGCCTGCTTCGACGACGACGACGACGACGACGACGATTTGCGCTTAGTCGAGATGTAGATTTGGTGCGGATCACAGGACTGCATTTACGACGACGGCCGCGGTTTGCGTTTTGTGTCCGAGGATTGCCACTCGTCGGTTGGCGCACTTTGATGCGCCGCTAGGTGTAGTGAGGTGAGCTAGTGGGTCCTGGGCCGAAACGTGCTTTGTGTTGGGGATTGGCTTCGGAAACCACTTCAAAAAGGAACACGTGAGTGAGAACACCTTTTTCGCACGCTGCCGCACCAGATGGAGGCGCATGGTGCTGCGTTCGCCGATGGAGATTTACATCAAAAGGGGGCTCGTGTTGTGGATCCGAAAGCACCTACGACTTTGGTTTTCGTTTCGTATTAAAGCATCGTCCGTCGGTTGCCGTTGGGTGTGCGTGTGTGTAATGAGCAGCTGGCAGCTGGAGTGACGCAATACGCAAACGGCGCGGGGACTACAGTTGGTCGATTCTGTGTTTTTATTCCTTCCAAAGGATGTGTGACATTGAAAATCGGTGAAGTGAAAATTGGGTCGCCAAGGCCAATCGACAGCTCGGTTGTGGTTGGAACAAATTAATATCATTGCACAATCCGGCACACCGTTTCCGGTGGCACGAAAACTTCGTCCAACTTCCGCGTACGGTGAAGCCAACCAAGTGTATTCCCTTCTCGGTTTGCTATTGTTGTGTGTGAGCGCGTGATGCGCCTGTACGTGTGCAAGTCGAGTTTACTGGTGTTGGTGAGGCGCTAGTGCAGTGTGAGGTGACCTTGAACTGGTTTTCACCCGAGGACCCGTCACGAACCTTGCGCTGCACTCGAGGAGGAAAGTGCATTCGCGTCGCGTACGCCGAATATGTGTTGTGTTGTTTGGGTTTTTGCCGCAGTACGACGGCGTGGCGCGCATTGTTGATGTTCCCTCCCCATTGTGCCACTGACCGAAAGGAAAACGAAGGGTTGCAAACGAGTGTGACGGGGCTGAGGTTTACCGAAATTAAAAGGACAGCCCCGCGGAATGGGCTTGATGGCTGGACACGCCAGTGTTGAGGTTTGGCCGCACTATACCCGGACTGTGATTAACGTGGGTCCAGTACTCACGGGCTGACCCGACTAAAGTTTGAGCTCGTTCCAAACAGTTTTCAAAAGTGTCATTAAGTGGTTTGCTGGCAGCGGGCGGAACACGGTCCACGCGCGCAAAGTACAGAGGCAGACGCCAGCAAACTGCCGCGAAAGCCATATGCGGCTCATGATTATGATGGATGATCCGCGGCACAGACGCCGAATCTGCGGGCCTGGAACTGGACGGAAGAGGCTTGCTTTTTGCTGTCTCGAGCTCATTTCCGAAGCGCGGAGTTAAAGTGATGTTGACTCGCAGACGATGAATAAATAAAATTAAAAGATGAGAAAGCCGAGCCCCATGCTTGACAAGCCGCAGCATACTAGTTCCCGAAGAGTATCCACCGAATGGTCAGTTGGATAAATTAATTGCACAACGGCTAGGGGAGGCGTTCGCGGGCACCAAGCGCCGGACTCCGCTACTAATGAGTCTCCGGAGAAGCGCATAAATGAGCAAAAAAGCCCTGACCGGGCACCGGGAAAGTTACAGCTGCAGTTGCAAAATGGTGCAACAGAACTGGACGGTCCGTTTGCTTACATCCGTCAAGTTGCGGCCCGCGGAAAACTGTTTCGCCTGCAGTCGACAGCCGTTTTTCCAGCCCCGTTTCCTTTTGCACATTTAATTTTCTGCTCATTTCTGGTCGGATTGCTGAGCGGTCGGGTTTGGCCAGTGCAGAAGGCTGTAGTGCAAACTTGTGGATGGTATGATGGTATTTGGTTGGCAAGTAATGAGTCCGAGACTAGGAGCAGTACGGCAATCAAACGGCATTCAGTTTAGTGACGAACTGAGCAAACTTTTTGAGTAACTGAATCCCGATCCCCGCATTCGAATTCCGTAATCCGTAATTCTATCCCGTTTGAGGCACTTATTTAATAAAATGTAAATCTAGATCTCGGAACTCGGGGGAATGATCGATGCCCCCAAGAGATTGGAAAGCATTCCTTTCCCAAATTGGATAATTGTTCTGCCGTCGTCGTCACAATTTATGATTACCATACCATATTTACCTCGGAACACTTCCTCGGGACGCCTCCAGAAATGAGACGAAATTATGCTTTTAAGTGCTTTGCATACCAAAACCAGCCGCCCAGCATCGGGCGACCATTTCTCCCTTCAAGTATGTAAAGATCCGCTGAGGCTGAGCGCTGAGGCTGATGAGTGGTGGCCGCTGTGGTATTTCCTTCTTTTGGTTTTCGCCAAAGAAGCCCTCAGTCAGTCATCTGTGACTCGCTCGCTCGCGACAACGCCGGAGGATGTCTGAACAGCCAGCCTACAGACGCGCGAGTGCGCCATGCCGTCACCAGCGCGCGACCTTAAGCTAATTAGCATAAATCGGTAGCATAAATAATGATGACTTAAATCGTTCTTAAGGCGCTCAGCTGCATTCGGGCGCCAGAATTGGATTGGGCATTCGTGGTTGACTCGCCCCAATTCCCTCGTTCGTTTCTTACTAATAGCGTCGGTATCTTACAATCATTGGATTATGGAAAGCTTTCGCTTTAAGTTCGGCCGCATAAATCGACCGTCGGCATGTTCTTAAAGTGAAAGCTTCAACCTTTTTTTCTCCAAAAATTTTGACTGATCATTTCCTATTCCGCAGGTTCCACAGAGTGTGTTTAATGAGAATGCTGGAAAGGTTATAAGTGGAAGTGTTGATAGTATTTTATCGTGACAAGGCCCTGGTGCCTGGTGTTTCGAGTGTGTTCTAGATAAGTGTTTCGCCGCGTATCGTGTTATTTAGTGAAGAGTTAATTATTGATAATAGCAACAAGTGAGCGTGTGATCAAAGCCCATCGATATCGAGGGGGAAATTCGCAGCAAATTAGGAACAGCGCACAGTGAGAACCCGATACAGGTGAGATCTAATTTTTATACATTGACCACCGAGCAACCATCGATTACTTTGTCACCACAATGTGTCCACCAGGGGTTTAAGTTTACACTTGTGCCGTCACGTTTGGTGGTGGCGTGCCAAAGAAAGCAAACGGATGTAAATTCCCTTACTGTCACCCTCTGCTTGACCGGATCTGGTGCTATCGGTTCGAGTGGGTCGCGAGAGATAGCGTCACGAGATAGTTCGGACGAGTTCGAGTGGCCAGCCAGCTGTGACTCACTAACTGGCCGGCTATATGAAGGCCTTCACAATCGACCGTGTGGTTCAGTTTTCGCGCAAACACCATCGGGGCAGTGTAATCATTCTTCATCACACGACAATGAAGACGATCGCGAGCGGCCTGGTGCTGTTTCTGAGCCTTTCGGTGGTGCTCATCCTAGCCGACAGCCGCCAGTGGGGCCGCCGTGTGGCCGGCGATCGACGCCTAGATTATGCGGTCGTCGTGAACAACTCCCTTCCGGTGCCGCAGAAAAGTAGCGTCCACCAGTACAGGCCAGCTCCGGTAGGCGACGGGTCGACCCGAAATTGAATTGAACCCAAAGTTGGGATTAGAAAAGTTCGGTCCGCTAACTTCATTTCGCCCGCACGCAGGGAGCCTTCCGGCCACCGAACATCACGGCCATATACGCGCGAGACAACGTGCCGGCCGGGCGCGGTGGCACGGCGGCAATTGTTTCCGGCGGAATAAATCAAACCAATGTCACCCTGAAGCTCACCTCTCAACCGTATCAGCGGTTCAACTTCACGATCGAGATTTATGGCAAGTAACCGGTGGGGAGCCGGTGAAGTGTCCCCCACCTGCATCGCCCTAACGCCAGGGAAGAACACAGAACCGTTCAAGGATACCGTTCCATTCCGCTGACTGGCTGGTTGGGTGAACGCCAGCAGCTAGCCAACCCCGAAAAAGGATTGTTTTTGTTTGTTTCGCGACGGAACGGACTGAGCCAGTTCTTCCGTTTGTGTGTCTGTGTGTGTGTGTTAAAGGAAACGAATGCTTGAAAAACTACAAAAGAAACACGTGGAGTAGATTCCGGCCAAAAGTAAGTCTCTCTCGCTCGCTTTCTTTCCGGGCGGAGATCCGGCCCTACTTCGAGAAAGACAAATGAGAAAATAATTGATAATCGGAAAGAAAAGGGGAAAACCCTGGTCCAGGCCCCCACCAGACCAGACCAGAAGGGGGCCATAAATCAATTTCGTGTGTGTAGACGGATGATGGATGAAAAATAGAACCATCTGGCCGGAGACTAATCCGGAATCTCGGGGTGGCGCACAGTCTCTTTCTTCGCGTGTGTTTTTAAACTCAAAATGCC
The DNA here is from genome assembly GCF_943734635.1 of Anopheles cruzii. Classification (NCBI taxonomy): domain Eukaryota; kingdom Metazoa; phylum Arthropoda; class Insecta; order Diptera; family Culicidae; genus Anopheles; species Anopheles cruzii. Next base: position 59,003,914 of record NC_069144.1, on the reverse strand, counting down.
AGACAAGTCCTTGCCCCGGCGGACGGTTATTTGTTTGCCCCGGGAATCGATCATATTACCGAGCTGCTGCACACATTCGTCAAACCTTTTTGGGACTGATCGGGCCTCAATCCGTTTTCAATTTCCTTCGCCCGGAAGCTGTTGTTTTCTGTCCACCCGTTGCGGGTCCCTAATGCACATTTCATCCCCATCACCCGAATTTCGGGGCGGATTCGCGTACATTGATTTCCATATTGCATAACGCGCAGTCAAAGGATAAAGAACGCCGTTTGACGATTTTTAAATGTGTTCCCAGAGAGCACGTGGCACGCGAGTGGGTGAATTCGTAAAGGACACAAGCAGCTAACCTTTCGCACTCGCAAAGGTCGATTTCGGCGAACGGAGCACACGGCTCGGTTCGGATGAAATCTGAGGCGCTCCAAATGGCATCTTCTTCGAATCCGGGCTTCGAATGGCCGGCTTCCCACGTCACGTCAGCGTGGGAACCGTATTTGCCTACGGTAAGTGAGCTACCCACGGGGTGGAATCCAGCGCACCGCGGCGGAGTCTGTTTTTTATTTGTGTGTGATTATCGAATTCTCCTACGCAACACACCGACCCATGGATGGCGCGGACTCTTCGACTTAACGCCTTACAAACTGAGCGGCTTTGTGAAACATTACTTTTAATGTCCATCGTTATTGTTAGCCTATTGTGAAGGCCGATTCCGACGGGCCGTGGGGGATTATTTCATCGTGCGGCACACCACACACGTGGTTCCGATTGGCATACCGTCCGTGGTGGCTTCTACAAATTGTTTTCTCCGTTTAAGAAGAATGGGCCCATTCCGGGTGGATTCTGCGCCTTTGTTTCCGAACGCTGCATAGAAGCGGACCGAATTTTTTAGAGCGACTAATATTTTCCATCCCAAAACCTGACTGACGTTGATTTAACGTTCGCAGCGCAATATTTTCAGCGCCACACACACACGTGACAGGCCCCAAAACTCGGCCTCGGCTCTCGCATGATTGAATGTCAAACGCAACGACAACGAACGACGATGATGATGATGATGGGACACGTTTGTCATACGTTTACTGCAGCTCCATTTCCGGCCGCAGGGCCCGCCGTTTATCTTCGTCAGCTTTCGTTGACTTTGCGGGGCTTTTGTGGCGCAACCGAAACCGCAGGATGTTTGCTGTCAGTCGGTGTGCGTATTTTTACATTTTTAACTCAAACGCGTATTTCTTTTCGTGCGATCCGTTCCGTTCGTTCGTCCCCGAATTTAATTTCCTCTCTACCCGACGACGACGACGACGACGGACTCAATAATATCCGGAGGGGCAAATTGTGGGTCCTTATCGTTCCGTTTCCATCGCCCGACGTGTAATCGAATGCAGCCGAATTAACATCGATTTCGGCTTCCGGGCTTCGGCTTCTGTGAGAGACCCGCTGGAAGTAACTTCCGTTGGCACCGAGATCACTGTTCCGATTTGGGCGGGGTGAGTTTAGAAATGGTGGACCAGAATCGAGGACATTTCAACACACGTTTCAAACCACCCCCCGGTGGCGTCACCTTCCAGCGGATGGTGATGTAATAAATCGTCCATTGCTGAACCGTGTGCTGTGTTTAATACTGAACGGTTCTGTTGAATATGTTTCACTCGCCGGCAAATGGTGGCCGTGTGCTGGTTTCCACGAAAAGGACCGAGTGCATTCCGATCTCGAAAGGGATGAATCATCCCCGGAGAGCACGCTGTGTCGGTGTGCCACTTTTCCTTATCATTTCCCGCGCCAGGATTCTTTTTCCTGTGCGAACGTCGACGATACAAAACATTATTTCACCGAAGAATGTGAAACATTGTGCAGGCAACCGGGCTTCGCGGGGTTGGAACCCGGGGCCGGAAAGTATATTGACATTCCGGCCAGCCGGCGGCGATGCCTTTCTGCTGTTTCGATCGCTTGCGATCTAGCAAACTGTTGCCTTTACAAAATACTTGACGCTGCTTCAACACGTTTGCCTCGTGGCCAACCTTTTTGAGGGGTTTCGAGGATTGAGGATTGTTTGCCTTTTACGGTTCCTCCACACATTTGTGGCCGGTTTTCAGGACACTCTTTAGAAGATTAGTTTTAAATTAAAATTTACGATTTCCGCATTAACTCGAAACTTCAAAGTCAATAAAACCAGACCCCAGACCAGAACACTATCGAATGCGCCCGAACTGTGTTCAATCGGCTTACGACAAATTCGTTTCCGTCCGGTTTACGCCTTCCGCGGTCACACTCCGATTTCGGGGTGTTGTCTTCACGTTTTACAACGGAGCCTTCCGAGTGCCTCGAATACTGGGGATTTTAACGTCTGTTTGTCACCGACCAACTGACTGGTTCCGACCCCTTTTTGCCCGGACCCGGCGTCTGTTCCGGTCGTAACCTACCCCACACGGAAAGCAGTGCCCTTTAGAGGGGCCAGGCCACGATGCTGAAAGCTGGGCAATGTATTAAATGCTGGCACGGCATAATACGCCCGAAACACGTAAGCCCTGTTGGCCGTAAAAATCGACTTCTAGTGTCGCCCCGTCCCCCGGTTCCTCGGCCTCGGCTCGCCGGCGGGGTGAGGAAATAATTATGGTATCGGAGTGGGGCACATAGGCACACCACCAACACCGTCACCATCGGAACCGGAACGGATGTGATCCGCCTTTTTTATGACACTGAAAAGCCGAAAGAAAATGGTCACCCGGCAAATGGTCGTGGCAAAAGCGGAACCCATTTTGCGGCCATCGTAAAGTGGAATGAAATGTAGCTGTTTGCTGTTGCCGCACACACGGAACGGAACTCGGGTGGGGTTCAAAAATCATGGATAAAAGCCGCCCCAATCTGTATGCCAGCCACCATCGTCATCGCCCATCGTGCTCGTAGTCACGAGAATCGCATGGTGGACAAAAATTATGCCTTTTTTTGTGCTAATTTGCCTGCCGGCGGTGGCCCGGACGGTTGGTTTTTATCGTTCCAGCGAGCTGCTGTCCGTGTTTCGTTTGTTTGGAGATATTAATTAGTTCGCCATGAGTATGAGTTGTTTTATTTACAAAATGGCCCCCTGCCTGGCTGTGAATGAGATAAAATTATAAAAATATTGCGAGAAGCAACGAACTTCGATTCTTCGAAGCTAAAAAGATAATAAAAGGACAATTAGACGCTCCGACCGGTGTGAAGAAGGGCGCCCCCCGGCGGATCGTGACCCCATTCAGCCTCGAAAATCATGCGTCAACATTTCACGAGAGATATCTCCATTATTTGGCCAGGGCGAACCGGGAAAACCCGGGCGGCGGACGGGAACCAGGGGGAAATCCCCAACCAGCGATGGATGTCCGCATCCGCGTCATCGATTTTTGCTGGTCGGAAAAGTCCCGGTCCCGTCCCGAGATGAATAAAACGTCCCATTTCGGAAATCGGCTGTCCGTTTAACGGTGGCTACGTGACGGGGGGGGATTCACGGAACTGGAGCGGACGGGGCCTTTTTGGCCAGGCGCGCGCTTTTGCGTGCTGTTCATTGAACCCGAACGAACGAACCCGCAGCGGGATTTAGGAGAGGCTTTCTTTTCACGCATCTTGACGGATTTCCATCCCGGGGACGGCTTTGCGTTTCGAGCGAGGACTGAGAGAGAAAAGTGGCTCCTGGAGAGACAAAAACAGGGAGAGAAATGGTGGCTCAGATGGTATTCAAAGTTTTTCTTACGGCCCACGGTGTTAATTCTCGTCCCACGACAGCAAGACACATTAACATCCGGCGACGACGGGCGTATCCGTTTAACCATCGCGTCAGCGCGCGACAGCAGATCGAGGCCTCCCTTCCGCTCGGCTTCCGGTGGGCAGGATTCATTTTCATTCCATTCATCGGCAGCCGTCTCGAGCAGCGGCAGTGGCTCCCATAATGGGCTGATGATGACGACGACGGGAAACGTGAAAAGAAAAAGGATGTCACATCCTTGGCGCAAAAGCCGCCAGAGCCCCGCCCGATGCCAGAGCCTGGTTCGCCCACGTGTCCTATTATTTCCTGTTCCGCTTTTCATTTTTGCCGTGCGGACCGCACGGGCTCTTCCTTATCACTTAACGGAACATTATGCGCACCTTTGCCAGCGCCACCAGCGAAGCAGCGAAGAATTTAAAGGTTAGCGAAAGGCAAAGTTTTGACTTGTGGCAAACATCTCCATTACGGTTCCAGGTTCCGGAATAGGATCGACACTGGTTTCGCAAGGTTTAATAGGCCCCGCACGTGAGACTGTCGCCGACAGAAAATGTGGCAAGAAAATGTGAATTTCGCATTTAATTTACCTAACAAGCCACCGAAGCCACCGAGTTCGCGGAGCAAATGGGAAACGGAAATACGAGCCATCGCGCGACGGAAGACGAGGCGGTGAACGTTCTTCGTAAGGGGGCCAACGAGACGACCGACGGCGAGATTTGCGAAAAGTTGAATCCAATTTAAATTCCAGCTTCTCGGCGTGATACTCTTTAGCGAATGTTCCTGAGCCCACAGCTGTTTGCGGCAGCCTTGGCCACCGAGAGAGAGCCACCGTGGCGTTTGAGTGGGGCCAATTTCTTACAATTTCTTACGGAAGAAAAAGAAAGTTCTCATCGAGGCGCTCCGTATCTTGAGTTTTAATTTTCCCAGCAACTCCTAAGCCAAGCCGACACGATGCAAAGGATACTGTGATGAAGCCCGCAAACTCGGCTCGGTTTGGTGTGTGTGTGGTAAGCTTAGAGCGCACATTAATTGAAACGCTTTCTTTTTATTCGGGCTCCAAGAAAGTTGGATTGCCGTGTCCTTCGAACGGGCAAAAATATCTGGATTCAAATAAATAAACGCGCCAGGGCGCAGGCGACCTGAATCAACAATTTTTCGCCGGCCAAGATTAATGCGTGGAAAACATGTTTTGCCCAGCCAACGGTCTCCAGCATGTCCGCGTCAGCATGTTGCCTAAAAGTTTCTCCAATCCACTCGCTCGAGCTCGACACGCCCTCGTGGTGGCCATACTTTTATCAATAACCGAAACACTTTCCTCCTTCCGGCACAGCGACGCCGCGACGCGTATCAAAAATTCATCTCGCCGTTATCACGCCAAGAAGCACAAGATTCACGAGCCACCGGGCGGCTCCATCCGAGGAGGCGTGAGGAGGGAAAAGTATCGACAAAAGAGTGGATAACAAACAAGACTAATGTGGCGGGCAGATGGAAGATAAAAAAACGTATGCTAAAAGTACAACATACGGCGGGGAGAGAAAGCGAGTCTAATCCACCATCAATCGTTTGGCCATTTTTATTCAAATGAACCCAGTGTTGGCACGAGCAGAAAAAGTGATTCAAAGTGAGACACGATGCATTCAAAACCATCATAACGGAGCGAAAGAGCGATGCCATGGATCACGTGTGTTGCTAGGATACTTGGTTGCCGTGTCGAGTGAGCGTTTTTAACTCGACTCTGAAACATACATTCGGATAACAATAAAATCTTCTCATTGATTAAAGAGGGACGCGAAGTGAGTGTCCCTCCATTTCGGAAGCAGTTTGTGGCACTTTGTTATTACGAATTTCTCTCACCCATTGGTTGGCTCGGATTAAAGGAACGAACGAACCCTATTCCCGGTTTAACTCCGCAGTCGGAGTCGGTCGAACGATGCTCACAGATAGTAGCAGGCTGCGACGCCATCTTTTATCTGCCACTTTTATCTAACCGGACCGAAGGCGAGTGAGCCCCATCGCGTACGAATGCAGGCTGCCGTTGGGCCTGAGGCTTATTTTCGGGGCGGAAAAACGGCCCCAGACGGGGGCCCCGTTGTAATCAGGTACTTTGGCACGTTTCGGCAGCGTTTAAACGAGCACGAGCCTTGCCCGTATGATGATATAAACGTTTCCTAGCGGCCCCACCGCCCCAACCGCCAGCGGTCACGCCTCACGTACGACCGGTCGGCTGGCGGGGCCGATGGCGATGATGGGTTTATGCGGACAAATCTTTGCGGACCAACTTGCGGGGCCGGTTCGGTTTCGCCGAAAGAAGAAAGCTCGCTCCGGTCGTTGGCGGTTCGTTCGTTCGTTTGGTTGGTTGGTCGGGTCCATGTAAAGGAGAATTTACGTTTTCCGCATGCGGCAAATATGATTGCGGTACTCCCGGGGGCCTAGCAGATGGCAGAAAGATGAGCTGGACCTGGAGAGATAGGAGAAAGAGTCCCTGAGTTGCTCATTATAATTTTTGGTCCAGCAGGATCGTGATCGTAATTCACGGAAAACCAAAGATAGCGGCTTCTACGATTCCGGCAATGACTGCAGGAGTTATGACAGCCCACGTAACAGGGCTGCCCACGTAACGGATGCTGCTTCCTTTTGATTATGGCATTCAAACCCACTCGTTTTAAGAATCGGACCACAGGCCGGCAATTAGCTACGCCATAAAAGCCTTACGCCTTAAAGCTCAAGGAAATGAGACTTTAAAGTAAACTACGGGCTACGAAAGATGTTCATGGAGCAATAAGTCAAGGCAGGAGTAAAAAATAGCTGACCCAGCTATTATTGTTGAATTAACATCCATTGCACTCTGGCCATACTGGCCGATGGTTGGCGCATTTTTAATTTTGACTGATGAATCGTGTTAAATCATCATGCCCGTTCCGTTGTCTCGTCGCAAAAAGAGCAACGCCCAGATTGCTATCCAAACACTGTCCCCCGGGGTGGCTATTTCTTCGTCCGTCCACTTACGCTCTCTGCAAACAGATATCATATTAATCCAACACCAAGCCAATGGGAGGATCGAGCGACGGAGCGAGGGAAAGCAAAACCGATTGGCAAAATCGGAAAAAGCCCCAAGCATCCCGTGGACATAAAACCCAGACGTACTCGCAGCAGCACCGGTTACAGAGGCTCACCCGTCGGTCGGGGACAGGTTCTCCCGGAGAGGAAGGAAGGTTAATTGCATTTTGTGATTGCTTCCAGCATCCATCCACCTGGGACCGGCTTGGTCGGCCTCGCGCAGATGACTTCCTGGGCTCGCCTTTTTGTGTCTCCGCCCGGCGTCCGGAGAGGTTGGCTTTTGCGTGGCACCTTTCGTGGCAGGCCGGTCGTCCTGGCCGGGCCTGGCCTGGCCGTAAGGTAGTGGTTCATTATGGTTATCGATCCTTATTGTTTCCTCAGTGGCGCTCACGCTTAGGTACGGGTCCGGCGGCCTTTGCCGGACTTTGCCCGGCCATTCGCTGGGCCGTGCGTAGCTCATAATTTATGGGGAAACATCGTGGCCACACTTTGCACTCTTTGCGCAGGGCGCACGCAGGGATTCGGTGGCAAAAAGTTCGGGCCCAAGCGGTCACAACGCGTGCGTTGAGTGGCTTTCAGCTTTATCTCAATTATCTTCCGGAGGGTTTTCGCGACAAGCAGAACCAGCTGATGCCAGCCGAACGGACCGTACCGGACTCGGATGTCACACTTTGCCGGGCCAAACACTTCTCAGGAACCAAGGGGATCTTTCGATCCACGCCGATGTTAATGCCATTAGCATCTTTCCAACCAATTTGCAGCGTCGGCGTCGTCGTCACACAATCGGTCGGGACATTCGTGTTATCTGTCCCCGGGGCGGGCGTCCCGGGTAATGAAGAAGACGGTCTCTGTCTTTCAACCGCCCCCGGACCATAACGGGCCCGATTTACGGCAGAGTGTCGCTTCTTGTCACTACTTCCGGTCACCATCCGGAGTCGGAGAGGTATTGTTGAACCTCGATGGGTCCTTCCACGTGGGAGCCCCGGATAGTCGCATTTAATCAGTGAAATGGCCATCCCATTTTCGCGATCGCCCTGAGGCTGCAATTAATGAAGCCGCCTTTTACGGGCGCGCAAAGTCACGTGCTCCAATTTGCATAAGCTATTTGCAGTTAAAACAAAATAAAGCGAAACATTATCGCCGATTCGCTTTTGGGAAAACAAATTACTTAAATTGAGCATCAGCACTTGGTGCAACTCTTTCCTAGAAACTTTTTCAACAGACTTTAAGAAGAGTGGTTCTAGCTGGTGTAATGGACGACACCGGGCACAGTTCTTAGCGAAGGCCATCACTCCAGCAACTAATCGTCTAATGCTCGCTTTTATTTGTGCAGCAACGTGGCCACTCGAGTGTGGCCCAATCGCCACAGCAAATCGAGCCACTATCGAGAGCAGACAATAATCATAAATATTGTCTCCGTTAAACTTTGTCCGCCGTTGGCCCCCGGTCCCGAAAAGCGGTGCCGCTGAAGTAACGCTGAAATAAAGCGAAAAGCTTACGGTTCAATAAACGTAAATCTCGGGTCGGTCGCCCCGGACCCAGAGAGGAGCGACTTTCGGGAGTTTCATTTCAATTTGCCAAGAGAAACAATAAAAGTTTTCGCCTAACAAAGCGACGCGAGGATAATGATATGCCACGGCAAGCAATGGGCACTTCATTTGGGAAACCTAACCACTTTGGGCAGCTGGGCGCGTGAGTTCCAGATCCAGACTTTTCTTGGCCAAATTGTGCCCTTTCACCCGGAATGCCCAGGAATCGAATCAAAACACATCAATCCTTATCAGTGGCACCGCAGACACACATGTGTCAGCCTTCGAGGACAGACACGATGATGTCCTTTTTGGGTCACTCGTCTGCTCGGTCGGTCGGCGACCTAATGCCTGTCGGAGACGGGCACGTTATGGTCGTGCCCTTATCAGCATCGACAGCCTCTCGCTTTATTACTGGAGGGCTCCAGCGGAAAAAGGACACCGGAAGCCGGAGCGCGGGTGCTCCGGCTCAGTGATGAGGAATATTTGAAAATAATACTCCAACGAGCACCAGCGGCTCCAATCGAATCGTGTCCCAGAATGGTCTCCTCGGCAAAGCGTTCATTCATAAGAAGGATTCAGGATTGTGATTATCAGACGCCCGGACATTGTTTCAGCCTTAATGGTGTCCCGGACCCGACACATTATAATTCAGTGACTTTTCGTGTGAAGAATCTGATTAATGGAACTGAATGGGGATCCCGGATGAAGTACCCCTAACAATGCCCCGGATTCTGAACCATTCTTCGCATATCGGCAAGGATCACCGTTGGTTGAGTTGAATTAATAACCCTTTTGCTCGACGGGCTGGAAGCGAAAAAATTAATAAAAACGTTAATTCTAATTCAATTTCGGTCTTCGGACTTTCTGTCGGTCGAACTTCCGTGGGCCACTTCCCCATTATGGGGTGTCAAGTTGGGGCGGGGCCCGAAGCGCATCGCGCAAATGAGACCGGCCCGAAACCGTATCCGGTACCGTGCGGCGTATTATGTGTTGCCGAAATTATCCTTCTCAAACCTAAGCTCCCAAATCCCGCGACGGCCGATAAACACTGTGGCGGTGGCCGGGCTTTGCCGGGCAACCGTTGCCCAGTAGACGCGACGTCTAAGCCCCGGCCCCGGCGATGCAGGACGTGTTTTATGGGGTTATAATGATAACGATACGAGCGGGGTTTTAGCGAAGCGGAAAGGATACAATATCCGGGGGGGTTCCGTGTGCATCACGCACGAGGACCCCAGGACTTGTTGAGATGTCCTGGCTACTCCCCATGGAACGATCCGGGCTGGCCGGGCTGAGCGTTGCTCACTTGAGATGCGAGCTGTTAAAATAATAGCCACACCACGCGGCACAATAAACGAATCGCGCCAGAACTGAGCACTAGAAGGTGGTGTGCGTGGCGTTGTGGTGTTGAATAGTATCGGGTGTTAATGGTGGTGGCCGTTTGATGGCCTATTGACGGATGGGCGGATCCTCGGAGTGCTCGGAGCTTAATGGCTGAATAACCCACGAACAATGAGCGTCGTTTATTTAGAAAACATGTTTCGCTGCTCGATGCCATAATCTGCCGAACGGTATCGTAAACATTATCGATTCCGTTCGCTATGCAGTCGCTGAGAAATAAATGTAAATGTTTCAACAATGTTCAACGCTGTGACTCGCCCGCCTCGCTCGTCATTGTTGAACAATTTCGTTCAGCCGAAAATTCCCCAACAAGCAAAGTTCCGTAAACTTCGTTACATTCCACTCAAACTTTCCCTCGATACCCGGAATCGCTCGATCGTTACGATCCGCGCTCCGGCTCGATGGGGGGTCGGCAGTATGCAACATAATGCACGCTCACGTACTTTCGTGCGCCCCTCGTCCTGTTCTGGAACGCGGGCTCCGAGATTCCATTAACAACGTCAACGGCTTTCGGAACCGGCCGCTTCAATGGCGTTTGGCGTGCTCGATTAATACTCTCGCCGAGCGCAAACATTTCGCCGACAATCCTCAGTTTAGCCAGCACGAACACGGACACGGCACGGCTCTGGCGTGTGAGAAGTGAAACCCGCAAACATGTCTGCATATATTTGCACAATCTCTTCACACCCAGGACCCGGTGGCCTCAGCCCTTCCTTCGAGGAGTAATTGCGACTTGAAGTTTCGCCCGGCATGAAAGGGCCTCCATCGAAGGGATATAATGATGAGAGCCCTGAAAATCAACAATGTACGCGGGTTTAGGACGACGCTCGGTGACAGCCGGGTGAAGCCACCGGAAACGGATCGCCCTGATGGTTCGCCCGGCACGGCACGGTTCGCAGAATATGCCTCGAAGCGACATGAATTAATCCGATTGAAGAATGAGCGTTCCCAAAGGGTGGCACGAGGATTTTGCGGCGGAGGCAAAAAGAGGGAAGAATGCAAAAAGGGCTTATGTAAATTTGGCCAGAATGCCTCACGCTTCTGTTTTTCATTCATTGCGCACTGTCCGTCGAATTAATGAATAATGTTCCGAAGCGTATTTCACTTTCTCAAGAACTTTAACATTAAAAATGTTTCTCGAACCCGATCCTTACTTCGTAACGCTTAAAACAGTTTGAAAATAGTGGCCTTAAGGGCAGCTTTTGATGAGCTCTCCATTGATATGTTTGTTGCTTATCGGTCACCGGCCCAGCCAATCGCCGGTTAGTTCACTCCGGTTGATTTGTTGTCGGTAGGTCGGTGACCGAAAACATTTCCTGGCCAGCGAGCGAAGATGAGGATCGCACCACGGTCTCTTCACGCTGTTTGTGTTCCTAATGAGCAATTAGCAAAATTTCGTACAAAACTTCTCACGGGCTTCCGGCCCGTTTCGGTATCCTGCGGCAGTTCCTGAACCGGCCGGCAGTTGCCTTTAATTTCCACCACACTCTTGAGAGCCGGAGAGATCCGGTTCAATGACGCCTCGAGAGCACCACGCCAAGCGGATCTGCTGCTGCTGCTGCCGTTAGTCGTCGTTATCGTAACTAAGTCAACGACAAGAAAAGATTTCCGGGACACCAAATAAATGGCCGCCGCAAGGGCCCCAAAAAAGGATACCACCGGAGGATCCGGTTTCGGTTGAGTTGCGTTTTCTGTTTGACTTTGGCCGACGGAGTACGATTCCGGTCTCGTTAACAACGCACGCCCGGCGTGGTCCCGGAAGTGGAGCTTTTTTTTCGTTGTCCCTGCTGGCGGACAAAGCACACCTAAACTCCTTGGCGCTGTGGTGAGATAATTTGAAGCCCTGCCCTGATTTTCGACGCCATGCAAGCGATCCATATAATTTTACGACATTATACAAATTTCAGCATTTTATAAGTTGCGCCGCCGCCACCCGCAGACGACGCAATCTTCCGGGCCGTTTGCTTCGGGTCCGGAGGTCGGGTTGTCACTCAGGCCCGATAATCAAACCGGATGCTCTATTGGGCCCCGTGGGGACCATCGTAATCCGCTGGAAAATGTGTGCCGCACAAAATCGCGCGCGAAAGGGCTCCAAAAGCGACATTAAAGGTCTCATAAGGAGCAGCAGCCATCGGGTAGGTTTAAAGGTAGTCGACACAAACGATCGAAACCGGCGATGATTATACCCTTTGTGTCACCTTGAGACGGTACCGGGTCACCTTGAACCGAAGCAACGGCAAACAAGGATCGGCTAGCGGATCGAACTCAATTGAGGATTCCATAAACGTACGCCGAGGCCTTATGTGACACTGAGAATCCGGCTTTCGTTCGCCGTAATAATCAACCGTGTGATTGCTGTCATGAATCGGGCGGACTTATTAAATTAGTAGAAAATAGGGAACCCATTTCGAATGTGCCAGGTTGCGTAAGTGTATCCGGTTTTCGTGCCATTCGAATGCTTATAATTTGTGCTGACAGCACGTGGCACGGTGGCGCTGGTCAACATTGTCTGTCTGGGGGTGGGCGGAGGACCCAACTTAGCTGGAATCGATCGAACGCGTGTGTGGCAACATATGGCACTCAGTTAGCGGAAGCTCTGTTCGATGGAATCTCCCCCACTAATTAGCTGGCTGATTTTTGCCGTAATTAGGTTTCTGATTATGGAAATTCCACACAAAAGTGTGATACAAAAATATGTGCCGTGTCGGACATATTAATTACACTTTGTGTTCGGAATGGTTGCAATTTTCAAAATGGCATTCTCTACCAACAAAGCTCTCTGTCGTTACATTCGTCGCCTGGAGGTGAAGCGCATGCTTTGATTCCTTGGCATCCACTTTATTGCAGTGTGGGGCAAAAAAGACGAGTGCATTAGCATTTTCAACGGGCGCAACAACAGCAACAAAGTAGCCACGCACAAAGCGGAGGGCAAAGCAAGTGATGCTGCAGCAGCAAGAAAAGTAGGCTACGTCACCGATTGCCACACCGTGCAGCACCGTGTCACCTTCGCTTCGCTGGTGGCACGAAATGGAATTGGCCAAGTGTGCTGGCCCTGCTTAAGTAAACTGTGCTCGAGCTCGAGGATTACGGAGTGTGTTGGGACGTTCCAGATTCCATTCCGCAAAAGATTGAAGGCCCTTTCCTTTCTTCGAATGGTTAGCGGCGCCGACGACCGAGAGAGAGAACGATGTGTCCCGTGCTCCGTTTTACATTTCCCACAGCATCGTTCCGCAGCCGCCGTAAGGACGAAGAGGGTGTCACACACGGCGCACGCCGCACTTGCCTAGATGTGGGTTTGATAGCGCATCACCCGTTATGTGCGATTGAAACGGACACTTCTCGACGGCCTCCGGTGTGCTGGGCTGTGGGTGAGCGATATAAAATGGTCGGAAAAAGAGCGAGCGACCAGCAAGAAGCCAAAAACACGGCCGTGCCGTGTACGCAGGCGGGCCGGAGTGAATTTGCATTTTGTGCAAGTGCACAATTGCACCACGGCGACAGATGTTCCAGTTTTCATTCCTCACTTAACGGGGCCAGCTCCGTTTTTTCTTCGCACCTTCGCACAGTTGCCCGTTGCCCGGGACTCTTGGTGACCTCCTCCGTCGGGTGCGTTACCGTGGGACACGAGACGACTAAAAGCGCTTTGTTACACACGTTACAGTCTCGGATCTCGGCGGATGCACATCACCGGACCGGACGACGATGGGGTAGGATAAAATGCAAAGGACATTCCGGTTCGCCTGACATTCGCAGAAGCACCATCAGAACCCTGGTCCTGGTCCTGGTCCGGCCATCCGGCGCACACTTGATGCGGTTGTGAAATTTTACTACAAAGGACTTCGAAGCACTCCTCGGGCTCCTCGGGCTAGTCGGGAGCAAAACGGATTAACCGATCCGGTGCCGGAGCCAGGCCGTGGACCGTGGAACCGTCTCACCATTTTAGGAGGCGGCGGTGATCATTTGCAGTAAAAATGTCAATTTCACCGAAATGCGCTCCTCGGGCACGTCGCCATTCGCGCGTGAAACAAGAGCGCTGGCTTGAGTTGGGCAATTAGTATAATTCACATTTTGTGCTCACGGCCTGCTGTGCTGTGCTGGACTCTTGTCTGTCTATCCGTTGGATGCAATTTAATGAAGCCCTCACTTTAATAAAGGAAGCAGAAGGCGATTCCTATCGTAAACTGCATCAGTTTTGGAAGATAGTTTCGGGCCACTGATTGGATAGCGGAATGTAATTGTAACAAACTCTTGATAGCCTTATCACTCCCAAAACCTACTGATGCTGCATTTCGTATCCCTTGGAAAATTTCCATCAAAAAGAGGGAAAATTAATAAAAAACTACCATGACCTCAACGAGACATGAGAGCTATCTGCTTCACGAACTAGCACATGCCTAGGCCATCCGCTGGTCCTTGGTCCGGTCCTTTAGAGAGTGCATTCCCTACAGCGATAGGAATGGCATATGATAAATGTGAGGTTTTATGAAAATGAGTATTTTCTTTTAGCCATATCGCTTTCTTCCCCTGCCGGAATGAAACCCGGATTCGGACCCCCCTTTTCGGGGCAGTACTCACCACGAAGTCAAAGTACCGTACAATGGCCGCCGTACACCGGACCGGCTCCAACATTTTCACTCCCTGCAAGCCAAACTTTCGCTTAGCCTAGCGATGATGACTTTTGTCTGTACGGCTCGACGACGACGAGCGACGACGATGGCGGCTTCAGAAGGCGCGATCTTCTCCTAAATCTTCCCCCTTTCCGGAACAGAACTGCATCGGTATTTTTATGCCGCTTGCACCCCGTTGCACCGGCAAACCGGTTGCCGGTTCGAAAATGAAAAACACTCCCCAGAAGTTTGAGGGCAGAACTTTGGACGCCATTTTCTCGCCGCCGGTCGCTGTATTTTATAGCACGCGAGCGCACACACACACACACCGGGGATGGCACTTTCTGGCGAAAACTATTCGTCGCCAGCAGTTCGACATCGGTATACGAACCAACGGAGCATTAAATCCTAGCCCGGGTCGGCACGCCAAAGACACCGACGGCAGCCGCAAACGGAGCGATTTGGAGCAAGTTTTCGATCGAGCCCAACCGCAAACGGGCTGGGCGACCTCGAAAACCGGTGGACTTGGACCTAGTTTCTCGACCGCCAACAAATAAGCCTGCCAGCATCCGGGGCACGGGGCGGATACTATATTTTATCGGTCACCACGTTTCAATCGGTTCCAGAAAGACCCGATTGCATTCGGTGCAATCGATGGGCACGTGGCCACCGCGGCCGACGAAAGTACTTCAATTGATTTTACTTCAATTAATACTGCTCCAAACTGTGAGCTTCATTAACTTTTTTTTCCCCTCTTTTGGCACTCAAAGTTGCACATTTTTCCCCGGAGAAACCCGATCGCGCTCAAATGCCGGCCATATTGAACTTTTCTATTTAATGGAACAAAAAATAATGTCTTGCTGGTCCTGATGATGGCCAACTTTTTCGCGAAACTTTGTGTGAGCAAAGAGCGCGCCCGAAAAGGCGCGGTCCCGCGGCAAACCTTTGGGTGGAAATTTAATTTCTGGAACATTGTGCTGATTTAGTGTCAACCCTTCTCGCTTCCGATCCGTTCCCCCTTTGACCTACCCCGGCTGTCGAGGCTCGCAAGGCTTTTCGTGGAAGGTGAAACAGGATTTTTTTCTGGAAAGAAGCCACAAAAAAGTATTGGCTGATACACGAAAACCACCACCGGACTGCACTGAAAGAAGTGCACCGTCGACGACGACGGGAACTGGTGAAATGCGAGAAGCGAAAACCGGGTGGACCAACTTTTCTTAGTTCGCGGCCAGCACTTCGATGGGGTCGCCTGAAAAGAAGTTCTTGAAACAGTTCCCAACATTCTAGAAGAAGTGCTTTGCCATCAACAGCCCGGGCCACAGTCGGTACAGTAACGCTCTAAGTTGTTGTTTGAACAAATGAAACGAATCAGAGGAAAATAATGTAATTAGTAGGTCCTGTGAGTGACTGTGAAGTGCAGTAGCTACTAATTACTGAGTCTCCGTGTTTCTGGCCCAAAAGAGGCATCAAACCTCGCGCATCTCGAGGATTACGTTCTTACCATTTCTTAATTATCGGCCGTCATCGGCGGCGCAAAGAACCGGGTTTATTGCTTCGCTCCACTTCATCAATCATTTCGGTGCGTCTTCATCATGTCCATCACGGCTAAGGCAGGCAATCCGGGGCCCCAAACGGGGCCTCCGAACGTCGTACATGTCCGGAATAGTGGCGAAACGAAGCCACAAAACCAATGGCCGGCAGCGCCGTCGGTGCCGTCGTCATCATCGTCAGTGAGGTCGATGTTGTTGTGCCATTCACATCATTATGCAAATGACGAACTTCCCATTGACATGCAAGCCACGGGCACCCGACCCCGAAAACGGGGTGGGAAACCGAAAAGAAAGGACCCGGCGGCCATCCGGTCCTGGCCGGGTCCTGGCCGGGTCCTGGCCGGGTCTGGCGGCAGGAAATCAATTTCAACCAACCAGTCGTCGTTTATTTCTTGCCGCAATTTGGTCGCCTCCCGTGGCGGCGGTGGTGGCCACCGGCAGAAGGATAACGACGGTGGCAGGATCCGTGGCTGCGAAGGGCCCTGCAACATGCTGAACTTTAGTGGTTCTAATTTAAACGAATTAAATACTTGACCTGATTTCATAATTACACGGCCGGCCCAGGGCGACGTGTTGTTACACGTCGCGATGTCGCAGAGGACGACCGGCCCTCGATGGACCGCTCTCACTCTCTCCGATGAGCGAATGTGTGCGGAATGCAGGCCATTATTTTACGCCCGCTCGTGTGTATGTGTCAGTGGGGCGACCACAACATGAAAGTCCCTGAAAGCTGCTCAAGGGTGGAAAATGGAACGGCAAAGAGCGCGCCTTCGGAGGCGAAGGCACGGAACATTCTCCGGAGGAACGATTAATTTCGGGGTCGACAGCAGACTTTTCTTAACTGCTCCCCGTGCCCAACCCGTACCCGTAGGGCTACGGCGAACACGTTTCTATCTTGAGCAAGGCGCGAAAAAACAGGACAAGATTGAGGACTGTTTATAGCCTGGCACGACGTTCGTGGAGGTCACAGTGAAGAGTTTGCTGCTCTAGAAAAGGGAAAAGATGAGGAAAGTGGTGCCCGGGGACCGACTTACCGTCTTGGCGGGTGTGCCACAGTAATGAGAGGACAGCGTTTCTTCCACTTAAGAAGGAAGAATGAGTTAAATTACGGCAGCAGTGTTGGATTCACTCGTATTTTGGGCCTCTTTTGGGCGGGGATGACTACTAGATCTGCGCTAAGAGCATCGCTTCACTTCACCGGCCTATGAGTACTTGATCGATGAATGCTCCACCACCAGAGCCGTCATCCAGAAGGGCTGTACACCCTACAGGAATGTCTTAAAAATGGCGAATCGCGCCAAGGTCCTCTCTCGACCCGATTAACCGCAGCCCGATCTGGGAGACAAAAAATAGAGAAAACCCCACAAACGAACACCGAGCCACTGTTCGGAAGTGTTCAGGCGAGCAGCAAGCTTACACACGCCCCTCGCAACGAGCCACACATTAGGTCACATTTGGGAGGGTGACATAACCCACAGAAGGACTTCCCCCCACAGCACAACATACACACGATGAGTACAGCAGCCAACCGGTTCCGGAATTACCCGCGCCAGGCGATGCCGCGCAAACATCGCATCGAGAGAACACAAAGGACACATCCCGGTGCCACAAAAGGACATGCCCTTGATGACATGGCATTTTATCTATGCTTTTGCTCTCGTGCCAACCGGTCGTCAGGCAATCCGTCAAGCACGGTGGAAGAATGTTTCTCCACGGCAGTGCTGGGGCTTCTGGTGCTGAGCCGTGCGCCGTGGCCCATTCTGATGCAGTATTTCCGTGTGCCCCGGTGCCCCGGTTGGCCAGCGGGCCACCCTTGGAGATTCAAGGTTTCCGACTCCGGCCGTGCTGCATTTAGTTTCCGTTTTGGATGCTCGCAAAGAAATGTTGTCTTTGGACGCTTGCCTTATCCTTGACATTGACTCAAGGCGGACGGTGTGTGTACGATTTTGTTATCATTATTTATTTGCCGTTGCAGGACCCCGGCGGTGTCACGGCGAAAACGGTTTTGCACAAAAGATCACTAACACTCGTCGTGAATTTTGAGTATGTCTATGCTTGACTGCATTTTGCCAAGTATTATTAACTTGTGACGGGTAAGAATTGCAACACGTTGACAACAAGGACGAGTTTTAAGATATTTTTGCCAGAAGCGGAATCACCGTTCTGAGTGCAATCCTCTGCAGTACTTACGTACGCCATCGACCTGATCCCTGCTGACCGTTTTCGCAGTAATTTTGAGCCGATTTTCTCTCTATCCTGTTCAGTCACCGGGAAGGTTTCCCGTGTAGTGAGGAAAATCAGAAAAGGAGGAAAACTCTGCTGTCTCTTGTTCGCTTAGGGATGCGAAGGTAGATCGAGGAAATAATGGGAGGAATTTAAGCTGCTGCCATTCGACTTTCGGGGGGCCTTCCTGTTAAGAGGACGCTTAAATGAAAACAGTTTTCGTTGTTGATCCTTTGACCTGAAATGCTTAATGGCCCTCGGAATTAAATTCATTGCAACACTTAATGTAATAAGGATTAAAAACCC
Source organism: Anopheles cruzii (assembly GCF_943734635.1). Lineage (NCBI taxonomy): Eukaryota > Metazoa > Arthropoda > Insecta > Diptera > Culicidae > Anopheles > Anopheles cruzii. The sequence continues at coordinate 58,985,517 of NC_069144.1, read as the reverse complement.
CAAACGTTATTCTGCCAAACGAACGGCTGCGAGTGTTCCGAACACAAGCGCAACTAATTTACTTTAAACTTTCATCAATCACGTTTCGCCGCCCTATATTCCTGCTGTAAGGACTAATTACTATTGGGAGTGCAAACTCCATTCAAAACTCGGCTCGAATACGAATTTCGAGCACCGGCCGCACGTTTCGTGGCCGAATCTTACCGGCAGGCAATCGTGATTCCAATCAATTTCAACTTTTCCTATTCCCAAACCCGGGAACTATACAAGATACTTCACCAACTCCATTACCGAACCGAATGTGGGCCGTTCCGGGAGGGTAGCGATGGAAAAAATAGGACGCTTAATCCTTCGTGTAACTTTACGGGGAAAATAAATTTAGAAGCTCACTTTCATCATATTCTGGACCCCCCGGGGGAAAAGTTTCACCAGCCGTACCAACCACAGACAACTAATACCCGATGAGGAGAATGAGGCCGAAACTATCTGTGGCGAACGGAGAAAAACCGAGGCCCCCAACACATTATCTTCTCGGTCGTCCGAGGCCAAACCCCGATCGTCTCTCTCTCTCTCGTACTGCAAATTGAAAACTACCACCGTCCAGGGTTCCGGTTCCTGAGGGCACAGATTCATCACGGATTAATGAACGGCGGAGGGAACGATTGTGTTTCAAAAGAGTACCTGAAACGGTTATTTCTGCCACTTACAGCGAGGAATGTAGGTCGTTGAATGCAAAACTCCTTCGCAATGACAATTTATCTTTGACAGCGCCATTCTAATGCTTCTTTTTGTCTACTTACAGCGTTTCCCGCCTCCCGGCACTGGGTGTCATTAAAATTAATACCAAGTAATCCCCGGTGCGCCATTGCCGAGGAACTTCGCGTGGAACCCACGTCACGTTTCCTTATGTGAGTACCAACTTTTCCCCCCCGCTCTCCCTCCCCTCAACTCGGTTCCAGGTTCTCCCGGGTCCAATCACTCGTTATTTTGTGCCCAGCAAGTTGTGCCGCATTAAAACTTTCTTCCGCGGGCCGAATTGATTTGCAGGACGATGGTCCTTGCAGGACGGTGTTTTTGGCCGTTTTCGGCCGTTAGGTGTGCCGGAGGAGGTGGCCGGATAGATGAGGATAATGATCTGCTCTCATCAGCTCCAATTTAACCGGGCCAACCATCTGTTCGTCGGTTCGGCATTTGACGCAGTGGCCATCGGTTGCTGACGCTGCCTAGTCCGCCCCGGGGACCTTGTTAGCTTAGGTCCGCATGGGTTTCTTTCCCCGGACGGGGTGTGCACTCGACTTCGGCGCTTACTCCGGGAGCCTGGAACACTCCGGGCAGTTCCAAACGGAAGTGAGAAAATGAGCGAAAATTATCGACCTTCCGAAGCGTTGCCCCGGATGGTGTGTGTGTGCTTTGATTTTCTGTGCCCTCTGTGCCCGAAGAATAACGAGCGAGTTGATGAGTGGCCGAGTAGGATGGTACCGGCTTCTGTCTGATGCTCGGTTTCTTGGCAGCCTTAAAGAAATAGTAATCATCCCCAAAATCCTTCTGCACGTTGTTGCTTTTTGTGCCACACTCATAATGCCGCACTAATGCTCATCGAAGCTAGTTTTCTTATGATGTCCATCTTTCCAATGCGTAAGGCTTTCGGGCGAGAACTATCGTGTTGATGCAAGTAGAGGATCGTTTTCAAACCATTTTTACGAAGTTGATGTAGATAATAAAATATTTTCGAATTCTGAAATGCTCCCGGGAGTTGCTGACATAGTTCTGTCGACTTTCGTGATGTGATTAAACACTTTGTGTGGAAGTTGATTCGATTCGAACTGTCTCCATGACGACAGCAGCCGGCTCCTGACAAACGCCCCAGTAGGCCGTACCGATGTCGATGACGTGCGAAAGGCTGAATATTTAATCTAATTTTAAAGCTCGCTCAACCGAACGGAGTTTCGGTCGCGTCACTCTTTCGGTGCTACTGATTCCGGAATGGCAATAATTGACTTTGTGCCGTGCATTGAACCAGCGAATATCGTTTGCGGAAAACAATTTGACTAACATCAGCGTAAAGTGTCCGATGGATCCAACTATCGAAGCTGGTTCCTAGTTCCTTGAATCCATCACGCGGATCAATTCCAAGCGCCAGCGAGTTGCGCCAGGCTCCGGACAATGTCCTGTGCCGAATGATTTATGCAGGAATGTTTTGATGATTTTCGCCCGTGGCCACAAAAATGTTATAGCCCAATCGGTGACGCTGCCTCGCAGAGGCCGAGCGTGGCCAGCAACAGTAACGACGGCGCACGCAAAATCAAAAGAAAGAAAATAAACTTATGCTCATTTTGCGAGTGACAGGCCATAAAACGAAGGTACCGAATTAATGTCGCGCACTGGGTGACAGAAAAACTGGCCGTCGGAAAAATCAGTGAAAACATCATCGTATAATTTCATTTCATTTAATGATGGCAATTAATTTGCAGGACAGCGTGTGTCGGGCGTGTCCCTCTGTCCCCGCCAGTGTGGCAGCAGGATCAAGCGCTTTCGTTAATCAGACAGGCCGCGGTCGGAACACAACTCGCTGGCTTCGTCGTCGTCGTCGTCGTCAGCAAATGAAACTGCCAAACCTTCGTCAGCCAAATGACAGAGCGTGTGCTCCACGCGCCCACTGTGGGTTCCGCGTCTTAGAACCCCGGACCCCAGGCACCAGCAGAAAAGAAGGCCGCGTGGACGGGTTTTATGGTGTGACTAGCGATAAGCGAAATTAAACACAAACCCTCGGTCCCTCGGCCTCGGTAGTGTGCGCGCCACGCAACCGCGCCACTCGTCGAATTTTGGTTTTACGGTCGACGGCGTGACAATTGTTAATCATAATTATGGCCCAGCACGAGGTATGGGAGCGTTCCGGCGGTCGCTCGTGACGCTGATGACAACCTCAAAACCCACAAAGCCTGCGCGAGGCGACGGGGACAAAAAGTGCCAAGGCTGGTGCCTTTTTTGACCAGTTTTTGGAAAATATCGCATTCTGTTTCGGCGTTCGAAAGTTAGCAAATAGTTTTCCGCCGATGGCCGGAGTCAACCAGTTGATCCGGATGACACGAAGCACAATAAAGGAGCACTCAATTTTCAATCGTACCTGCGAACGGATATCGGTTGACTACAATACGGCGCCATTACGTCGCTGATCCGTTCGATTGACTTACAGAGCCCCCCGAAATGACAGCATTCAGCGAAACTTTGACAATCAAATTTTATGACTAATTTAAACTTTCCACCGACTTGCGGAAGGCCACGGAAATACGGTAATTAGGAGCAGAGGCTCCGCTTCGAGTTCCTTGAACGAATGAACGAAATATCGATGAGCTTTCCGGTGTGTTTGTGGAGCACTTCGGAGTGGTTCTGAAAATGAGAAGACTCATCCGCTCAGACTCCACCGTCAGCGAGCAGCCGAGTCGAAGTTACAGCTCTCCAGAATGAACCACTTCTAGAAGGGGAATAAATTAAACGTTTCCTTATTGCGCCTCTTCAATCGGTGGCCCGAATCCCACTAGCTACCAGATCCGAATGAGCAGATACCTGCAGATCTCGCCCGGTTCCCGGAGTGGTAGAAAAGTTCTCAAACTATTATTGGGGTCGGCTGTCAGCTATGAAATTCACCGAGATCTCCGCCGAGCCGGCCGTAGGATTTCATAATCGTCCGTGGTAGCATCCGTGGCCGTTTCGCGTTCCGTTCCGCAAAGATTAAACTACTCCAAAACAGTGCTTCGGGAGAAAACTTGTTACCGCGCCACCGAAAAGACAATGAACAGCGCCTTGCGCACACAATGTTTGATGACGGATATTACGAAAACCGATTGTCACCCCCCGGAGGTTCGCCGGGCCGTGGGATGGTTCTGAATCCGACACGAGTGTCTTGTAAAACTTTCATTTTGCAGCGAGCCAGCCATCAGCGTAGCCTACTCGGTGAACCGAGAAAATTAAAAGCCCCATGAAAAAGGCCCCATGTTCTACCATCAGAGCCTGCTTTGTGATCAAATGACAGCGATAAGATTGAACTTTGGAGTGGCTTCACCGGAAATTGGCGGAAGAAAATTAACTCCTTTCGGTGTGCGGTTTTTCTGTGACTCATTCATTTCAACAGGTTTAGCCTTAAAATTCATAGGAACAATTTAACGCTCGGTTCCTAAATTCTTCACAAGTTCTGGGAAGCACAGCAACTGCATGTCCCACCCTGTTCACATGTAATTCAATTTCGTTAAACATTCTCCAACAACGGGCACGTTCCGGGCCGCCTGCAACTAGTTGGTATGCAGAGCAGCGAAGGAAATTGGATGCAAATTTTGTGCTCCGGGACAAAGTATTTGCATTCTCGGGGCCCGGGAACCGAGATTCCACTTCCAGAGCCGCACAGGTCGGTCGGGCACAGGTTTGATGCGTCCTTATCCAGACTCTGGACATTCGATGAATGCTTCGCACGTTGTTTATTTTCTAACCAAGAAGCAACCCAGAAGCACCCAACAGGATGGTGGTTTTACGAAGAATTGTACACTCTTTACGGAACGGTAGCAACTGAACACCTGAACGGCGCCGGGTACAAACTATTATTCCATCAGAATAATAGGAAACATTTGTGAAACTCCAATGAACCGCTCGAGTGGAAAATGTTTGCTTCCGATGCGGATTCCATTTGCTTCGCGCGACAAGAAAGAAGCGAGTGCCGGGAGGAGCCGGCGGATGTTCATTTCATGTTTGAAATTAAATATTTACAATCCAGACAAAAGTTTTCTGTTTTCTTTTGCCCACGGGCGGAAGCGGAAAACGGAGCAGAAGGATTTACAAGTCAATGTGTGCTTCCGCGGACCGGTGCTAATCCAACTCAAGGACCACACAACAGCGAATGTCAGCAAATACTGCACCCTGCTCCCGGCAGGAGCGTGCAGTGTTCTGTTGTGTCACGCCGTTTCAACACGATTCTTGAACGGTCGTTTAGAAAGTTAAATAATCAAACAACGAGAATCTTCAGACAATCCAATCTCTTGGCGTTCGCGCAAGGACCTTTTCCTTCGGATCAAGACGCGATTACTTCACTGCGACGCTGTCGATCGTTGTGACGGTAACTGCTCTCTGGAGACTTTCGGGGAGCGATCGTGCAACGGGACTGGAGGGAGTTGTTCTCCGGTCAAACCGGAGGCCCGTAGTCTAGTAGGAAGTTTGGTACTTCTGTGATTGTTTGGCAACAGTACCCCGCCGATGCCATGCCATGTATGGCTTGGCCACTCTCTCTCTCTCTCTCTCTGTCCCGGGAAGTCCCGGGAGTTGGCGTCTGGCGAAAGCAATAAAACACTACACCGCCGGGCGGACTTCCTGCAATAAGTCTACCACTGTTTACGCTTCCCTGCGGGATCGGACGGATGGATTTGGAGGATCTTGCAGGCTTTACGACGTTATCCCTTCTTTTCTCCGTTTGTTTCATTCGAGTGTATTCCATTCCATTACGTGCTTGACTGAGCAATGAGATTTTGATTGCACGAAGCCAAACCGCTCGCCGGGCCGCGCGAATCGTTCACTATCCGTTGGTTGGTCCCTCCTTGGAACCGGCGCGACTGTGGGGGGTGCAATCCGCAGGCACACAAGATGTATTACAAGATGCTTTTGCAGCTTTCCAATCCCGAGGAGCCCTGCCTCGGGGTCCTTGTGTAGGTACGCAGCGAGCGAGTGAAAAATGATGATGGTTTCGCGTTCGGCCCGGCCATTACGAGTGGATGGAAGGCAAAAAAAAAACTTGGCATAATTTGTGTTTCATGTTTCGAGTTGGCCGGGCCGGGCCGGTCCCTGGGTGGCGGCAGCGAAGCCGAACCGAACACATAAAAAGCATATCAACAACTTACACTTGCTGTGTGGCTTTCGCTTTTTGCACCGGGTACAGTATTCATTCGCACGAGGGTTGGTGAAAAGCATTCTTGTATATTATGCAGCATTTTATTTATTTCACTTTTTTCAACTAACATTCAAACAAACTTTTCTACAATCCAATGAGTTGCTGCCATTTTGCTGCCAAACTGATTAGATTGGAACGATTTCTGGCGCCCTATTTATGGTCACCAGCGGACCGTCCGTTTGAGTTACAGCGTCTGATTTAATCAGTTAATGGAAAAGCCCACCGAAAATCGACCACTGAGCAGCGACCGAGCGTAAAAGCATAGAAATCGATAACTGCAGCCCGATCCCGGTGTTGGGCTCCGCAAATGGCCACCACGACCGGAGTAAAAAGTGTTCCATCACAACCTGTTTTTCACTCAACTCTGGCATGTGGGGGACCATAAATTGTGCTCTCCTGCGCCAAAAAAAAAGCACAGAACTTGACACCGACAACCCAGTACAACATGTCTCAGCAAAACATTTGCTGTGGCAGACAAAAGGTGTTCGTTAACCCTTCGCTTTATGCTCACGCGATTCGGGGCCGATGTTGCAATGGCCACGCCACGCCACGTAGGGTACCATCAATATGTATCGGGAAGCTGCGACCGAGCGATGGACGTTGATAAGGCACAGGAAGTGCCAGGCGCCTCGCTCCGTCCGGGACTCGCTCGGCGTTTGATTCGGTACGCAAAAGAGCCCGGGAAACAAGTGCTCCCCAGACGGCCCAGGCCCAGGCCGCTCTGTCGCCGTTCTGCTGTGGTCGATAAAAATCCATGCTCCGTTGCGTGTGGAAGCGCGGCGCCCCGAAGTGGTGGAAAAAATGTTTAAAAATCCGAACAAAAGCACTCTGGAATCAGGGAAGCATGAACCACCGCACACACACACCACGGCGTGGTCACAAAACAATTGTGGAACTCCCATGAGTTGCGTAATCTTCTGGTATGACACAGTCGTCGTCTGTCCGCTTCAAGAGAACCCACACCTGCGGCCCGGAAAGAATGTTTTACACAGACCGCCACCGCGGCGGAGGGCCGCCCCGCAGCCAATTACCACTTCCAGTTCCACCCCGCCCCACAACACTCAGCAACCGACCATCAAATGGCCCCGGGATAGTTTTGTAGCCCGGACCGCCCGGAGCATAGTTATGTTGGTTGAGCCGTTGGTCACAAAAGCACAGCCTCGTCCTCGGAGCTGGACGGAGCTGAACATTTATTTTATGCTATCCGTGGTGGTGGCACTCGTGCTGGTGGTGGTGGTGGTCGGGAAAACATTGTTGTCGTTGGTCTCGTCGGACCACCCCGGGCCCGACGGAGGAAACAATTTGAGCCGGCCGGGCCCTTTTGCACCTTTGGCACGGAAGCAACCGAAGCAATTCTGCACCGCATTTTTACGCACAAAAATACCAGCGTTTAATGAAAAGTTGGCAAACGTTTCAAAACGTTGAATGGCGTCTTTCTCCGTTTTTTAATGTTAAAAACGGAGCTCCCTCACATATGTGCGTTGTGAAGTTTTGCTCTCTGGACGAGTGCGTTCCGCAAATATTTTCGGTCGGCAAACACGAACCCACGGCAGAGAGAGCGAATTTAAACACCAAGAACCTTCCAGAGCCCCGGGCTCGGCCCGGTCCCGGTTTTCTTTTGTTTTCCCGGGTAGAAAATTTTCTCACAAAGTTAAACAGTGGCCCGACCGTCCGCCCCGTACCACTGCACCGTACCGTGCGTGCCGTCCCGTGGCCAATCCCGGCGGACGGTGATTAATGATGTGTGATAAACTATCGATTTCCTCTGCCAACAACATGGCAGCCAACAACGTGGCAGCCCCATGGCCAGCCCGGTACAGCTGTTGCAAATGTTGGAAACGTGCCGATCGTATAACGTTTTGTGCCGCCACCCTCGGAACCGGCCCCCGGGCCAGCGAAGAACATGCTTTCGGGTGGCACAGGGAAAAGGCTGACCACAATACGACCATTGTGTCCGGCAAACATTGGCCGCCGGTCACATGCGAAAAGGAGTCGAAAGTTTTTCACTTGTCCGGCCCCGGGAACGACAAAGTTGTCTCACCAAACGTCATCCGGAGCGATGAAATTTAAGTACATATCTTCACGTTGCAATGTTATTTCGTTTTAATGATATACTCACTCACTGAAACAAGTAACAGGTCCCGGTGGAATGAGAAGAGTGAAAAGTAAAGCTGAAACGAAAAGACAAATGAATCAAATATGACGAAAGAACCTTTAAAAGGTTGACAGAAGAGGACTTTTATCGCATTAGCGACAATGATTCACTTTCTGAAAATGTTAATGTCACAAGTATTAATGTAATGCAGTTTTTGTATAATCTTGTTCTTTTAAAATCTTAAGTTATTGCCGATCGTTGTTAGCCATTTTGAAAGAATATGAAAAACCAAGCAAACAGATATTCCGTTTGCTGTTCTCGAAGAGTATTCTGTTGCCATGACACCCGACTCCATGTTGCAGCACTCTGTTACTATGCAACAGTCCCATTAAACTTATGGCCGCCACTGTATGTGTCTTACAATAAAAAGCTATCAAACAAAGTTGTACGAAATCGGACCCTAAACTTTCAGCGACATTTCCAAACCATTAGTACACCTGCTTAGCAGCCCGCCCTAGTGTCCCTTCATATGTTGCAGTACCGGTTAAGGCATAAAACGGGCAATTATGCTACCTGCAAAGAAGTTATTGGCGTACTGCACCATTCTGGGTGCCCTAATTTGTGTGGAGCTTAACTCGAAACTTCTCAACCCTGCACGAAACGATCCAATGTTTCAACAACACACTTCACCGGTGGTAGCCGTTGCCATAAAGCCACTTCAGGGCCTGCCGAGGTGAGCTTTGCTTAAGACTCGCTGCTGCAGAATACATCTTGGACTTGGACAAAAATGAGCCCTGACACGCCGGCGAGTTCTCCGGACTCCGGGCGGTACCGGTTGCTGCTTGGCTCGGCTCGGCTCGGCACCACCGAAAGCAAACACCACCGCGTGCTGGACCGTGCTGGAGCCTCCTCCTCCTGCTCCCGTTGGGGGGTTGGAAATTAAATTTGCATTTTTATCACAAGTAAAACGATTTTTATGAACCTCTTAAATACTCCGGTGTTCGGTGTCCGGTGGCGTCGCCAGGTGGCAGGAATGGCGACCGGAGGTGTGGCGTCATTGTTTGTGCACTGTTCGGTGAATGGCCGTCGCAATGGCCTCAATTTTTACATTGTCCACACACACACACACACACACAGACCGGGCGGTAGGGGTTTTTTATTGAAACGAATATTCATTCGCAACGTTTGCAACAACATAAAGTGTGGCCGCTCCCGGGGGTCCATCACGGTGGTGGTGGTGTGCGCACGGTGATGAGCCTGATGAGAGGACATTCTAGGACGTGAAAAAGTGAACTAAAACTTGGGCATGGGTTGGTGGCGTGCACGGGCCCCCGATAAGCACGGCCGAGCTGAGGTTAGTCGTCGGTCGGTGGTAATAACGAGTAAATGAAATCAGCTTCGAGCCACCTTGCGCTGCTGCTGCCCACGGAGCCCACAGGCTGGGTGGGGCCGCTGGCGGGCCGCAGGGCACAATTACCACCACCACCACCACCGACGGTCGGTCGGATGCCGAGCGGTCGGTACCACTGACAGTTACAACGTCCCGTTTATGTCGCGAAAACCGACCCCGAAAGGACGTCGGATGGCCAACGTTGCCGGCCGCCATATTACGGCTTGCGGTGGCCTCGGGGCGAGACGGACAAATGTTTAGATTAGCATGTGTCCTCGGGACGCCGGGTGCGATCATTGTGTTGCCGACAGCAGGACACGAACGGGTAATAATAGTATGTCAGGATTAGAAACGACGGCCAAGACGGACGGTAAAGAGCGTGCCTGCGTACGCCCGAGCTTTCTTGCTGGCCAGGACTACCGAATTGTCCTGGCGAAAATTGAAATACTTGCCCCCTCGTTAGCACTCGGCACAATAATGGGGTTAGTGATACAGACAGTCATCACTTTGCTAGTAGAACAGTGTACCGGTAATGTGCGGGAAAAGTCCCAAGTCACTATCGTTTCATCTGACCACTAGCAACCGCTGGCCACAGGAAAGGTAGTTGAAGTTCAGTTCAGTAAAAGCTTCAGTACCGCCAGAGATATTTCAGTTGATGAGTAGCTAATTGGCTGGGCTTAAGCAGCAATCAAATATGGATAGTTCGCGTGGACCACCTCAATGGGCCGTATTTCGAGAACTGTGGGCAAAAGTATCCTTACACCCCAATACAGTAAATATAGCGCCAACCCCGTAATGTCCACATTAATAATTCATCGTACTCTATCAAGCACCTACATGATGCATAAAATTAAGCTGTATCAATTTTGCGGTTGGAAGATTTATGAACGCGTAACGCGTCCCCAATGTTGGCCACCCACCGGCGGGAACCGCGTGCCAGAGCCGCGGAAAAGCTAGACCAAATTTCTTGCCACCAAAAGTCGCGTTTTCAATCAGAGCGCGTACGCGCGCCGCGTCGCGTGAGCACGTGTTTTTCCCAGCGATTAATTATGCAAATCTATGCCGCCCGCGTATCGGCGACAGTCGGCGACGGCCCACCACGCGAAGGAATGCCACATCGTTTATTGGCCGCACGGCACACGGCATGATTAGGACCACGGGTGTGTGCGTAGAACCGTCACGCGCTGGTGGAAAAATCCCTTCGGGAAAATTAACTCTCGTCGCGCTTTCGCTGGCGCACGCAACACGCCAGCGATATAGTGTGCCCGGAGAAGGCGGCCCCTTTCGACTTGGGGCCGCCAGAGAAGCGAGAGTGATTAATCTTGAGTTTGATTTCGATATCAAGCCAAGACAAATATAGCGGGCCGGAGACGCGAGCCATGAAAACGTTACACCGAACCACCGAACGATGAGGGTGATATGAGGAAATATTATCCGTAACGGTAAATAACTATGCGGCCGACCTGGAGGAACGCAATAACGCCCCGAACCGCTCATAAGAGTCCCGATACAAACATTTACCCATCGCTCCGACACTATTTGTCATTCGGTCGATCGATCGGCAGGGCGATGTATTGCAATTTCTTGGAAGTTCCCCCCCGAGGAAGTTCGTCTTCTCAGTTGAGTGGCGTTGTTGAACAAGTGTTGTCCCCGTGGCAGGAGTTGTCAGAAAATATAATTATTATTGAATGTGATCGAGCGGAGAACTGTTGTCTCTATCTTAAAATGGCCTATTTGTGGGACACCCCAAACGGAATGTATCGATTTTCTCCGCAATCCGCCAATTGAAATCTGCCCGGCCCTGCGCTTACATGACTCCCCCCGGGGAGCCATGCAACATGGATAAAGTTACGTAATTTGACACATTTCACAGCGGACCGTCCGAACCGAACCATCGCTCGATTCTCCGGGGAAAAATCTCTATCCTGAGCCCCGAGGTCCGGGCCCTGCATGCAAATCGATTCCTGACTAAATTACATTGTCTCCTTGCCCCGGTGCCCGTCCCCGCTCTCTATCGCTTTCGGGTTTGACCGGTAGTGAGAATAGCGAAGGAATTTTTAATTAAGTGTACTATTTCCAATTTACCGTCACCATTCTTGGCCAGTGCCCGTTCGCCACAAACCATCGAGAACTTACCTCTCGTTCGATCAGGAACCTTTCCGGCGGTTAGGTGTCGGCAAGAGACGATCCGGTTATCAATCTAGTGGAGCGTACCCGAAAGCCCCTGCTCCGTCCGTTGCGAAGTGTGATACCGACTTCCGGGGGCGACACCACGGATTAGGTGACTGGATTTCTTGATAGCCTCTTGGACGTCGCGCCAAGTGCGAGTGGCCAATCCAATGAATAAATTATGCAAGTAATTACGGTGTTTGCTAGTTGCACTGCCAGTAAGTCTTTGCGCCAAATGGAACCGAGGCAAGTTCAACCGAGCGCGTCAAAACATTGCCTCGGTAGCTTCTCGTAGCCCGATTCGCCCGACCTAAGGGCATGATCTCGGCCCGGCCGGCCCGGTGTTTGTCCGGTATTAATGATATTAAGTTCACCCTGACAAAGCTCCACAGACGGGAGAATCACAACTCGATTCGCAAAAAAAACGACGGCCCTGGCGCCGGATGTCCGGCACGGTCTGGCCGCACGGACCCACGGTGTCTGCGAAGTCAAACTATTTTCATTAGCAGCCACCATTAACCTATTTGGAAAGCAATCCACCACTCCCGGAGGACGACACCCGGACCGAGCCGCCCGGCCTCGGTTACGTACAACCGCGGCACATAGGCACTAGGCGCTGCCAACATGGCCGTCCAAGCTCGCCTTTTCTCCGGTCCAATATTTTCCCAACCAATTCCTTCTCGCAACAATGGCCGGATGAAAGCCCGGCGGTCGGTCGTGCGTGCGGGCAATAGCAATGGATGGAAGTGATTTACTTTCGACGGGCCAAATGGGGCCGTGCCACTGAGCACTGACCCGCGTCGATCTGCCCAGCCCGGCCCGGCCCGGCACGTGATCTCTCGTGGTTATGTAGTCGCGCCCGTACTTGGATGGGCTTGTTAATGTTTAATAAACGAAACGTGCCATCGGCAAATTTACGCCGGCACCACACCACGAAAAAGGACAACGGGGTTCAGAAGGGGATCGTGGGCTTAGGCCTTAGCGGAGTAATGAAATCGTTCCTTCAGCCATCCACTGATCGGATGGCTAAGGAAAGTACATAAATTAGCACCGTTTATTTATGACTCGCACCGTAACGCACCTGATCTCGCCCGAAGTTAGAGGGCTCGAGAGATGGACTCGAGAGTTTCGCATTGCGAATGGAGACGCCTGGTGGCGCTAGTGCGCATGATTAATTAGCACGGTAGAGTGGATAGCGCGAGCGTGAAGCATAAGTTTCCGAATAAAATGCAGACTATAAAAAGAGAATAAATTACAAAGCAAAGGTGACCGCTGTAGCGTAAGTTTCTTATTTTTTATCCTGGCGCTTGAAGGTGAAAAATGGAATAAATATGATTTACGTGCATTAGAGAAGTTTCAATGGTTCGGAACCGAAATCGTTCGCCTCCGCAAGGTGATCGCAATCTGAATGCCATTTTAAATACATTAACCACAACAGTGTCGGTCCACTTGTGGTGCCACACACAAACCCCGGCGATCCCGGAAAGCACCACCCGGCCATTCAACAATACTTTTAGCCACGGCGAGAACGCAAAACGAAGCCAGTTCCGCTCCCAGATTCCGTACTTATCGAACCGCCGCCACCGATGTAAGCAACAATGAGTGGGCATTAAAATGTTCCCAGAAGAAGAAAAACGACGGAAAAAGCGACACAAAACACCTGAAAAGGAAATGGTTTTCCGCCCGGTTTCCGGTGGCCTACTTTGATTTCCAGCGTACAATTCACACGACGCTCTACAGGAGGCGCTGGCTGGCTGGCGGGCTGTGTTCGTTCGGTGTCGTTGTGGTAATGTTATTTATGTTTCAACGGACAACGGTGATCAAGGGACAGAAAAAAAACAAGGGAAACAGAAAGCAGTATTCCATACATTCTTCTTAAACGATCCCGGCATCGCCATAAAACATCGACGGATCCGGTGTTCCGGTGCCGATGCTTCGGGAGTGCTTATCTGTAAAGTGTTTTTCTTCAATTTGCGTCACAAGTGCGCCCCTTTTTGCTTTGCCGAGCAAATGGAAAATGAAAGCGAAAAGATAACAACGTGGAGCCGGGACCCCATCTCGATCTTGGCACCCCGCCCTCACCCTGGGGTGAGCCAACAAACACGACGGTAATTTTATTTCCTACGCTGGCCATAGGTTGGGTACTAAAAACCGGGAAATGTCAACCCGGGATTGGTAGGAATATTAAAGATGGAATTGTCCAAACTTGTCCCGAACCCGTGTGTGTGTGTGTGTGTGTGTTCGAACAAAGGGCACATACTCCAAAGCCTCAAAGTAGCCTCAAGAGGTTCTCGGTTCTGGACCCACAAAAATATCTGGCACTCGGGTTCGTTAGGTGGTCGGTTCTCTTCAGTGGCCCTGAACCGAACCGAAGGAGACTGTGCCAAAAACCACCAACGTCACCAACGCCCTAAGTAAAACAAAGTCTTGGGCCTGCCTCCTTGGGAACGAGGCTCCTTGGTCATATGCAGAAAAGGGATGCCGCCAAAAAACCGCGCACCTCGGGCCACCGGCCCACCTCGGGGTGCGGGAAAAATAAATTTATTTTCATCTAAACGAACGACATGCTCGTAAATTTTATCCAAGCAATTCAGTTCCGTTTTCTTGCGTTACATGCGGCCACCACCGGGACGGTCGCTGGCAAAAAACGGGAGAACTGGAAATACTTGTTTTTCTTCGACTTCGCCTGCTGTTTCGGCGAGCGGCAAAGACGGCGGTATGACGAAGAGTTTCCGGTTTCGGGAGTCGGTCGCCCACCGCCCATGCCCCTTCAAACAGTTATAATTTTTTTGCGGTCGACGCTGGGGAGGCCACTTTTAGTTACGTTTGATCAGAAACGCATGATAAATCTAGTGCTCCTCGCTAGTTATGACGTCTACGCAGACGTCTGGGTTAATTTGGTGTAGTGTTCGGCGGAGACGTCGTCTGACAGCATCGGTTGTGGCCTACTATAGCCGCTTGTGTCGACAAAAAAAGCAATCCTCTTTGACAGCTTTAAGACGAAGATGCTTACGGCGACGTCGATTGAGACGGTTTCGACGAAACATCGTCTCCTAAAAGGTGTCTCATATTTAGTCGGACGAATTCATTCAAATAATATTTTTTGTACATTTTGCAACCGTCAGAGCCGAAAGGGTCACATTTCCATTTAGTCGTCGATTTTTTTCTTCATTTATCACGCCCCAGAACATGCTATCTTCCACTCTCTTAAGCCCCGTTTACACGTAGCGATATATCGCAGCAATGCCTTGTATCCATTATTCGTAGCGATATGTAGAAATCTTGTAATCTTGTAATATTTCTTATATTTTATTTTTGTGATCGGGAAGACTAGTATTATGCTTCTGAATGCGTAGAGTGTCACACATAAACTAACTCGAGTATTCTCCGATTGTGCGGAGAAAACCTTGTCAATGAAAACTTGACGATTTTTACAAACACTGCTCGACGATGCTACTCGACTGCTCGAATTCGTATACGCGTACTTTTTCGAAAAGACATCGCTACGACGAGGTCGCTACAGATATATCGCAGCCAAGGTGGAGCGTCTACACGCCACGATGTATTCGTTGCGATTTGCAATCGCAGATCTCAGTGTCATGGAAACAGCCATGGAAGAAACACTGTGCTTGTCTGCCTTTGGATTGTGCGTTTCGGTTACAAAGCAAAAAATAGAACGTGCCAAGAGTACTTATCAGTCCCAGTGGTCGAGGAAATGGCTTTTAAAGCGAAGCCATTATTCTCACGTTAAACTTTTGCTTTAAAAACATTCAAAACAACATGCCAAACCACCATCAACACACGCACACATATCTATCCACCGTCAGCACACGCACACATGTATGGAGATTGGACCGAAATTGATGCTCGGTGCATTCAATTTTTTTGATCTGCCAATCTGGTCGTATACAAGCAATTTGTTCCTTTTTTGCTGTCTACACGTAGCGATATATCGTGGCAATTGGTTTCATACAAGGCATTGCTGCGATATATCGCTACGTGTAAACGGGGCTTTATGTCGACTGTCTCGTAGGAAAGAAGGTTCGGTTTCGAGTTTTTGCTTCGAGTCCCACAAAACCCTCTCGGTACAGAACAAGGGAAAAATTGAGACTACTTCAAAGACTGAAACCGGGGCCCCATAGCATATCGGTGCACTTGGGCATAAAATGAAACACTTAATAACATCAATTCTGTCGACCATACCCTTTTTTTACGATGCCGAACCCATCTGGCCGAAGGCTAGGCAAAAATAATGCCCCAAATGACCCACCCCAAAATACGGTGGAGTTCGAGTTTAATTAAACAGCAGAACTCTCTGTGTTTTCCTAACAAATCCGGATAAATAGTGCCCTATGTTTGTCCCCGATGGCAGTTGGCAACTTTAATTAGTTTCAGCGCGCCGAATAGTGATTGACGGCGCTATTCGGCGCTACTTGTTGGCTTGACTCAACTGTCGGCAAACATTAACTCCCATCCCGAAACCGATCCCGAAAGGTGTCGGATGAATTAAAATCGGATTACTTCTGCTACTCCGCCCGGTGCCCGGTGCGCCGGGTCGTCCACAATCCGGGCACACGGATGACATTTGACAACCGCCAGTGGTTCGATTTCGGTAATCGAACACATCCCCTCACCTGCCCAAAAGCCACTCTAGCGCACGCTTATTAATTGGAATTAATTTACTACCCACCTGCCTGGCCTGACCTGGCCAGCCCATAGGCGCTCTGTCTGTGTGTGTGTGTTCATATTCATATTTTAAAACGATTTTTAATCCTTCACCAACGCATTTAAAATAAAATTAAATAAAACGCCTGAAATGCGACACCGGGCCGCGTCGATAATCGAAAACGATACGGCAAATCGTCGACCACCGCCCGCGGAACTGCATCCCGGACCCGAGCCCGGGAGTGCGACGGCGGCACGGCGGAAAGGTGTTATAAAGCGGCTCGAGCCGAGCACCCGGAGAGCGGGATTAAAAATGCATTCGACCGTTGAATGCATTGCGGTTGATGCACTTATGCTGGCCGGGGCCCGGGTAGTGGCTTAAGCGTGCCGGGGACCCGGACGAGGAGGCTTAAACAAACATCCTCGGCCAGCTGCACCAGCGTTGTTGGGTTGTGTTGTGTTGTTTGTGTACGCATTATCAATAAATGACCTCCGACCGGGCCAGATGGCCAGAGCTTTGCTGTGCACACGCCTGTGCACTTCCGGAATTACGGTCCGGAGCCGCCACGTGACACGTGCCACACGCTGGGGCAACAACAACACTGAAGTGTCACCCATCTGCTCCATCTAACCGGGCCGCCCGGTTTTTATGTAGCATCAAATGAAAGAGTTAATTTAAATCACTGCTGCATTTATGGGGCCTCCGTTATCCGGAGGAACCGGGCCGGTCGCGCCAATTGGCCAATTTCATTTCGCTGATGTTCACGTCGCTTGGTTCCAGACTTTGATTATCGCTGGCGGAGACATTGATTTCTTTCTGTTTTGTTTTTTGGCCACCCGGCGTCGGGAACCCGGGGCCGGTTAACTTCCGGTTTCCGGCTGGTCCGTCAATCAATCGTAAGTTTCGTGCAACACGGCCGTGGCGTTTATTTATGGGCCGAATTGAGTGGGGAAAAAAGAGGCAACAACAATAACGACATAATTAGATTTTATGCTCGAGGCCCGGCATAACGGCATTCAACTCGTTTCTGAATGTGGCCCTTGATTGGGCCGTGGCATAAACAGCTCGTAATTTAATCGCATAAAACTGTTACTCCGTCACGCCGATAAGTGGCGATCCGCATCCGGCGGCCACATTTGTTTCCATTCCACCGTTCGCCAAACCAAATTAAAACCAACCCCGAACACCCGTGCCCCCGTGCAGCAAATCGAAGGACTTCTGGAGCTTCCGTTCCGTGGCAGAACCGTTTGAAAATTCAATCATACTTCATCGTGTTCGCATTACTCCGGACGACTGCAGGTGACTTTTTACTGGTCCCCGCACCCGGCCCGGTCTTATGGAACGTCTTTATTGGCAACCGTCAACCAGTCTCGAATCGGCGGGCTCCACACTCCGCCGGATGGCGCCGGATTATTACCCACCCATTGGCGGAGATCAAAATGTATGACGCCCGCGGCGAAATTGGCTACGTTGGCGCAAAATTGGATTTCAATGCGGGCTTTCCATATTCGATTCGAGTTTCGAGAAAACAAGACGAGCACCTTTTTTCGGCACGTCTCATCATGTCCTTCTGTCCTTCGCGGTGCACACCGCGGGCCCTTGGTACAGTAAATCCTTCGTTGATTTATGCCGCGCAACGTTCCAAGTTCCGACCGACCGGGAGAGGAAAAAAAAGATGGGAGAAATTGCTATATTACAAAACCACATCAGCGACGAAACGTTGCCAGCCAAGGATGCCAAGGATCACAAGGATAGGCGCCACATGGCGCTGGAGCAGTGGAATGCAGAACACGTTCAGCGTTGTCGCCGTCATGCGTCAGGACCGTCGGCGGGCGGTCGAAGGACCGTGATCTGTGTCAATATTTGGTATCGATTTTCCATTTCCATTCGCCATCGATTTTTCCGAGCGGCGCCCTTTCATGCGGACCGGCAATGGATTATGCTTTCGAGTGAGGTCGGAATACCCGCGGCATCGAAAGGGAGTGTTTGAATGTTTTTCTTTGCGAATGTCTTATCATTTCCTTTTTATGAGTCACTTATGCTCCGAAAGGTTCTTGCAGTTGTAATCCACTTGCATTTGGGAGGGCATTAATTCTTCTTTCAACAAATTAAATCAATTCAAACCTCCGGCGCGTTCCAGTCACCGATATGTTGTGGGCCCTTTCTTTGTGTTAAATCCAGGTTGCTGTTAAATCCAGGCCACCATTTGTTGCTGGTACTCTCCCGAACAGGCTGGCCAGTGCAGACGAGAACGGTGCAGGCCCACATCATTTACTACCCATATAGCCTATGGCCATGGCGGCCCGGCTACTGTCCATTGTCGGTTGAGCAAACATCTCGCCTACAAAACAGGGCGAAAATGGTTCCATTTTTGATGCAGGAAATCCTCTTTCAACTCGGTAAAGCCACCAGCACCATCTCCGGGTCGGTGTGGACGGAGCAGCTTGTTTATCTGAGTGGCAGGCCGTCCACAATGCACTCGGAGCCCTGCTGCTGTCCTGTGCTTTTCGAGCATGGCACTTCACCGACAATAAAAAGAAGCCCACCGGACCGGAGTAGTAGTAGCCCCCATCGTCACCATGCACACGACGGGTCCTGGGTGGCGCTGCATCGCACAAAATCACGTGACAAACCATTTCATCTCCCGGTCAGCCAGCCGGTCGGTCGGTTCTCGCTCTGGCTCTGCTTGCTCGCGTTAACATATTTAAATTGAAAATTCTCTGTCAACCGACCGACGGTATCAGTGTCTTACTCTTACTTGTCAGGCGGTCGGTTTGCTTCCGACTGTCCAGCACCGTACATTCCCTCCCCCGTGGTGGTCGAGCGAAAGAAAACGTACCCCAAATTTCGGCGCTGGCGCTGGCGACCACCACAGAAGGTTTTGCTGATGACATTTTCCTTTTTGGCCCTGTTTTCTTCCAAAAAGTGTGAACATTTCAACAAGACAAAAAATGTAAAAGCGAAATTCAAACGATGACTTTTGCACGAATCGCGTCACGCGTCGGCTCCTGCGTTGACGACGATGACGGCGCCGTAATAGGATGACAGTTGTAAACATGAAAAATGGCACAAAAATCCGTTTACCCAGCCCAGGGGCTGGCGAGTTACCGGCCTTTTCCGGACTCCGGGTCTGTATGCTTCTGTGTGTGCATAAATATATATTTGTCTGTTTGTGAAAGACGACAGACGACCATATCTAATAGCATTCTGGGACGCCTGGGAAATGCCACCCCAAAGGACGGCAAACGCCTGTCGAGTGTCTTGCGAGCCTTCAACCGCACCCTAGCTGGTGGCTTACGTTTAATACGTTTTTAAGGGCCACAGCAGAGCTGCGATTTTTCACTATTGTTCCGTCGTGGGTCCTCCTTAAATTTTACAGTATAACAACCCGATGTTCGGTTCAGCCGGGATTGATTTTAACCATTTTAACCTAATTGACAGACAGGACTCAAACGTAACCCTGCCAAAAGTGTCACCAAATGTCATCCAACAAATTAAAAGTCTAATTTGACATCGGACCGTTGCCCGATAGCTTCCGTTGAGGTACTAGTAATTAGTAATTCTGGCCAAACCCTCCTGGACAGACCGTCATCCAGTAGTTCAGCAAACTGTTGAACCCTCTCTCTATCTCTTTCTTTCTGCCCATCTCTTTGTCCAACGTAAGGGTATCAAATTCATCACTTTCTCCTTGGGCGCCCGGCGACCCGGCGCCGCACCGTTGGCTTAGGTTCATCACCGGCTTAAACTGCATAATTACGTGCTCATGCTCGGTGGGCGCCAGCCTGCGTTTGAATGTTCCCCACGCCACCACGGTCCGGAACACGGTCTAATGACCTCACCGTCCCCCCAGGCGGGGAAGGTTTCGATCACCGCCGACAACGAGCTCCATGCGTACACGTAATACTCGGGTCCGGGAATCCTTAATTGACCAGAGACCGGAACACCGGGCGGGCACCGGGGTGAACCGATGGAACGAGCGATAAGCGTCCGACGCGGTGCGGATTTTATGACCACCCCGGCGCCCGACCGATGTAAAACATGGCCACCCACCCCGAAGCAGTGTAAGGTTTCCCCGTACCCCCCGCCGGTGGGTTCCGGCCCGCCCAAAACCGAAAGTGTTTCTTGAACACTTAATGACATTTGTGCACGTAAACGCTGCTTCCGTTCTTGCGTTCTTTTTTCTTTGACGAAAAGGGAAAAAGGGCAACCATCCCTGGCCGCTGCGTTCGATAAGGAGCTCTGCGGCTACATGCGTGAAATGGCGCGCCTTAACGACCTTCAAATCGCGGATAATCGCCCCGAGGCTTCGATTAACCGGTGTGTTTGTATAAGAATTCTTTCGCTGAACGATGTCATTAAGGAACGCGTGAACGGAACACGGCCGCCAAAGCCAAAATTAAGCACCACCGTTGGGGAGAGGGCCCTACGATTGCCCCTCGGAATGGCCATAAAACGGAAACACAATCTTTATTGGCGAAACCGGGGGCCGAGAGGATAACGATCATATCATTCGGTCGGCGGCGGAGGAGGCCGTTTACTGCAAACAAGTTTCATAAATCACAAATCTGGGGCGCGGTAAGTGAATGGTCACCATGATACTATAATTTCTGGCCAAACACAGTTCACGCTGTCCGGCAGCCGGAACGTGAGTGATGAAGTGTGTGTGGCGGCACTTGTCTGCCTTCTGCACCAAATGGCCGCCGAAAAAAATAAGGGACACGATGGTTCGACAAGATGTCGGGTAAACAACATTGCCCGACGGGCTCAGAAGGAATGTCCGGTATCAGTGGCTTCACACTGAATTGGGCGTTTAAAATGATATCTGAACTTGAAACCATCGCCATCGTCATCGTCGTCGGTCTCGCTGCAAACTTCGCTTCACTGCGCTCCGCTTCACTCACTTTACTCGGGGCCTCGGGACTTTCCGAGGGAAAAAAGAGGCCGAAAAGCCTGAAGCCATTGAAGCCCAAAATCGGACCATCGGCCCCGGGAGTGGTCGGTGCGTACCAGACGTACCACTTGCCGGGCCGGACCGAAGGATGCGGTCCGCCTTCATGCTGTTTATTCGTCGCAAACACCGGTGTTGTGTCCGGTGTCGAAATGTACAAACAGATCCCGGGCCCGGTCAGAACGTTTCGCTTCGATTGGGTTTGCAATCGATACATCGAACTCCGAGGCTTTGAGTACCGGGTTTCGAAATGCTACACGAAGCCGGGACATTCGTTGCGAAAGAAAGTCCACCCAACCGGCTGCCGACTATTAATTTGCCATCTAACGGCTTTGGAGCTTATGGCTAATTTCAGAAACTGCAGAGCCTGCTGCGCTGCACTGTGGCCTTAGCAATAATTTATTGGAAGGTAAATCCGGCCGGTTTTGAGTTGGGTCCGTTGTTTGTGCGAATATGATCACTGCTTCGGAAAATGTCCCCCAAAAGGTTCGCTAACAATTTAAATCCTATTTTATTTTCCCTTTTATTTGCAGACCGATGACGCAGCCTTCCGAAAGTGTTTGAAGCCACCACACCCAATCGGTCCGGGAGATGTGTTTGCGGACCGGCGTAGAAGGTAGCAGCAACGTGACCCCCGCCGTCTAGGATCGCCGCCGTCGCGCCGCCGCCCTTAGCGAGCCAAATGAAACACCGAGCCGGTGTGCCGGTGGCACCGTGCGAGAACCATGCGAGGTTCCAACGCTCGCGACGATCGATCTGCAGCTCGTCGGTGGGCCGTAGTAAGCCACGGAACCGATCGCGATGGTCGCTAGCCGACTTCATGCGCATCCTGCACCTCGCGCAGGACCCGGTGAGCGCCAAAGCAAACGAATTTCCACCAAAAACGCGCCACAAATGCGCGCACCGATGGCAGCTCCGACACGGCTGGAAGCAAGGATCGGCGGCCGTGGCCGCACTGGCCCTACTGGGAGTTCTAATCCTGGCGCTTTCGGCCGCACTGGCGAGGGCAGCCGAACAGCCTGCAGCCGTCGTCGTCGAGAGAGGCGACTTTCCAACCGTGCTGGCGCTGGCCGGCCAGAAACAATCGTCCCAGCAGCAACAGCAGCCCGCACGGTGCGCCCTCTCCGAGCACGCCTGCACCAACGGGCGCTGCGTTCCGTGGGACAAATACTGCAATAACGTTAATGACTGTGGCGACGGCAGCGACGAACCGCGCTTCTGCACACGTAAGTCTTGGGGGACTGACGGCGCATTGTTGCACACACTCCGAAACCGGCACGGCATTTGCATCCATCAAACTTAATGGTTTTTTTCTGTTTTCGAAAAAATGGGGCTGGGGCCCCCTGGGCTCATTTATGCGCCACCATAATGGAACGTTTCCTGTTGTTCCAGGGCGCCCACACCCTGGGCGGAAGTGGATCCTGCTTCTTGCCTTCAACCGGTTACATTGTTTTCCGTTTTGGAGCGAAAAACGGCGGAGAAAACAATGTACGAAATCGGGGTACGAAGGCGCAAGCGGATATTAGGGGGAAGGCAATTTCTGCTGTGATTTCTTTCCGGTTTTAGGGACAGGCTTTTATCGGGGCTCTGTTCTACTTCCTCGCTTTTGTGGTTTCCGTTTTTATTTAATGAGCTTTTTTAATTTGCACGTCTTGTGCGTGTTGTTGCGCCAAACTGACTAATGAATACCAAAGAGACGGACATAATCATAATGTTTTGGGGATATTATTGAGTGGCTCGGGTAGCCATTCATTTTCAGGGACGCCTTGCAGTTGCTATTTGACTTCGCCTACTAGGATCCTTATGGGCAGTCTAAGCGACATTTAAATGACAGTTGTCAGCATCGATAAAAAACTGTCAGAATGACGGACTACTGTGACCGAAAAATATCGGAAATTTGCTTATGACTCGAAAAATCTTCCTTTATTTGTCTAAATCTCTAATATTTCCTTTCAAATAATCCCTACGCTGTGCAATACATCAATGTTTACATTTGCTCAAATGGTGTTCCGTAAACGGTGTTCCGTTTACAGCTACGGGTTAATTTGCACCGCACTGAATGTGTTATCTAAAGAGGCGATTAACAGAAACTATCTGTTTGTGGATTGAGCAACAATTATGTTCATATCGGAAGCGCAGTCCGGCCTTTTCACAAGAATATATTTTCATGATTAAAAACAACTGCGAAAAGGTCATTTATAACCAAAAACAATGTTGCTTTACACTCAAATATGTTCAGCAGAATCGGAAAAAGAGCATCATTCAAGCACGCCCTTTTATATTCAATCAACATTACCGAATGCCATGTTTCGATTCGCCCCAACCCGGTCCGGTTCGTTGAACCACGTCGAATCACGTTTATTCTCGGTGCACCCCTTTCTGCATTACTTTGCGCGTTCTGTAACGTCAAAAGAGCAAACAAGTCCACCATCACATCCCACACGCCACTAACTCATTTCGCCCTTTTTTTCACCGCCCTCAACATCAATAAATTCAATCCCACTGACGCTGTAATGCTCATGTCGTGCCTCACCGTTTGTGCCATTGTAGCTTTCGACACATTCCTGCGCAGGCAAAAAACGCCAATAGATACTGACGATGACTTTTGACTGCGCCCTCCGCCCGCCAGTCCACCCACCGCCGTTAAAGCGTGGGGCGTTGAATTTCGGTTTGTCCGCCCAAGCTAGACCACACAGCACCTGGCGCTTCGTGGAAATGGAATAAACGCGCGGTGTAAAATCGATTTTCACCATCGGCTGTGGGGTGGAATAAAAAAAAAACTCGGCCCCCGGACGAACACGGCGTTCGGGGGGGGACGGAAAAAACTGCATGCATGCATAATGTACCGAGAGCCGCGTACACCTACCGCCGTGCCCCGGGATTGGCCAACGGCGGCCAACAAAACAACTCTCGGTTGCGAGTTGCACGAGGCCCAGGCAAAGTTGGCTCCGGGTGCGAAAACGCTTATCGGTGCCACGTCAAAGGCCCGGAAGGCCCGGAGCGGTATAAAAACATCGCGCGACAAAGTGGCGTCCTGTTTTTGCACCGTTCACTGGCAGGCTGGTGGCCACTCGCGGATTGCCGCAAAAACGCCTAGCACCGTTGCCCCGGTGCGGTTCCTAGACTTCCGGGGGAACCGGGGAAAAAAGCGGTGCAACCGAATTTCCTCATGGCCACCGGAACAATGAAGGTGCACCAATATTGGGTGCGGGCAAAAAGATGATGCACACGTCGAAAGGATGCTCCGGTGCCCGGGGACCGCAATCGCAAAAGAATTGCCTTGTTGACAGCGAGATGGCACGTTGCGGCGGTCCGGACTTCCCGTGTCTCCGATGGTGGTGGCCCACACGAAATTGGTTGCATAGGACGGCGTACACACACCCGGAAGTTCCGCTTAAGACTCGGTCGGTCGGGCGAGTTCCTTTGACGGTACGTAGGGCCGATAAAGTATGGAAACTTCGTCAACGAAGTTAAACGAAGAATTGTATAATTTCAATTGACTATTAAATAGTGCATAGGAGCCTTCCACCTTTTTTTTCGCTCCATATGTTGCCAATTCCAAACCAACCATCGAAGCCGTTTGAAACAGACAAATTCACAGCGCCCTGATTGGGCTCATAACTTGCCACCGGATCTGACCACCGAATGCGAAGTAAGCAGAAAAAATTAAATCACCGTCGGGCTAAGGAAGCGAACGATCCAAAAGGGAGTCGAAAGTCGGAGTCAGCCAAAAAAAAGCGCCAGCCTACGAAAACCCATAACCATAAAGTTGGCCTTCGGCTGGGCACACCGCGTAATGGGCGAGAAAATGGCGCGCTTTGCTCCTGGCGGCAACCACATCCGGTCCGATCCGGAGGGCTAAACTCAGGTGTGGACACCCCGGGGAATCGGGCGCGTCGAGAATCGCCTCCGCGGTCCATTTTTTACACATTCCACGCTTCTTCGTCGTTTTTTGTAATGTCTTTCATTAAATCCAAATACTAAATTGCATAAAAATGGCGCTCTGCGGAACGCAACGGACGCACTCGTAGAAGTAACACGTCCTTCACTCGATTGGACGCCACCACAGAACTGAAACCTGTTCACCGTCGATTGCCTCAAGTGCCCCACTTGAAGTGATCCACTTTCTAAGCGCCTGATCCTGATCACCGAACAACCGAACCCGAGTTTCCCGGGGTTCAATTCGACCACAGAATCGACCAACTTGAACCGGCCGGGCTCTCAAGTGGAGCTCCCGAGCTCTTCAATTATTTGCACTGACTTTTTGGTGACTGTTTCGTAAAGAAATTTATTCAATTTTGCCTTTTAATCTTTCGTTCCGCCGGCCGGAACTGGTTCCGGAGTGTCTGCCGCCGACCGCCGTATTCGAACTCGGAGTTTGAGCCTTTTTTCGTTTTCTCTCTCTCTCTCTCTCTGTGCAGGATGCAACCGCACGTACTATGGAACCATCGGGCTGACGTACAATCTGGAGCTGCACCGTCCGAAGGAGGACCGCATACCGTACGTGTGCATCCTGACGTTCACGGCCGCCGGCGGTGGCTACGGTGACATCGTGCAGGTATGCCTTCCCATTGTCCCACAGTTCGATAAGCTGCCCAAGTGCCGCCGCCGCCGCCGGTATGGTTTCCCGGTTTCTTTCCGGCTCTCCGGAAAGCCCAGGCCCTGGCGAAAGGAAGGTGTTGACAAACGCCAAATTGGTTTCGGCCACTACTCATCGAGCTTGCTGTCAACGCGGGCGCCACCGACATTGGGCGGCCGACGGGCCGATTAATCAATCAACCGCATCCGGGAGCGGGTGCGTCGCCGGGATCCGCGAGGACCCGTCGGGGACCGGAAAACGCAAACATTGTGCCCGTCACGCACCCACCGGAACTGCAGAACTGCGACGATTTGCCGTCGAATGGGAATCATTTTTTCTCACTCCCTCCCGGGAACTGATCCTGATTTGAGTTTGTCTCCGTGTTTCCCCGGATTGGTTTTTGCCGCACCGCACACGGGTGGGGATGGTTTTTATTCGCGTTCGGCAATGGACAATGGCGTGTTATTGTTTGTGCTCGCGCGTTCGTTGCAACACTTTTGCGAATTTGTGGAAAATATACATCAAATTCATAATCCATGTCCGCGCAAACCGGGAAACCATAAAAAGCCGTTCACTGCACCCCGTCGTCGTGTTTGGCTAAAACGTGAAAATTAGTAAACCCCCGGCACGACCACCAGCGCCCTGCATTCGGCCACAAAACCGAATGTGCGGTGGGTGCGAGAAAGTGACCGAAAAACGCAAATTTAATCGATTCACTGAAAGCTTTTTGATGTCTCATCAAAATTTAATTAAACTTGATCCTATGATCGCGCAGCCCGTTTGACGAGCGCGGGAACTCTCCACCGCGGATGGCATCACAAATAGTGTACGGAATCCTGCCCTGCGGACGATGCATGAAAAAGCATGATGCTGATCCAGAAATGATGAACTATCCTCTGCTCTGGGACCGGGGCCCTGGGTTATCCCGGACGTCCCGTTCCAGTCCGGGTTTTCGAGGGGCGCTTGGCGACAATGTTTGATTAAAAGATAAAACGGTGAATGATGGGGAAAAAGTGCCAACTGCAACTGAGCGAGTGCAACTTTTTCATCGCCGCCCAAATTCCCCAGGATCCCCCGGGGCCGGGGAAGTGAAAATAATCCCCCCGATGCTGACACACCGGAAAAATGGAGGCGCCCGGTTCCTCACATCGAAACCAATCGAATGGAATGCGCCCGATATTACACACCATCAGAGCATTTTTTGAAGTTCAAAAGAATTTCGTTTACAATTTAATGGCCACGCGTTTGATCGGCCGGAAAATAGGATGTGCGAGTCGGAGCGAGTGGCAATATCGCCGGCCTTTTTATCAAAAGCCTTTTGTTAATATTAGAGCTCAAAATGTTCACAATTTTCGTGTTTCTTTCACCACGACGTCGAATCAATAGTTACGGTGGATGAAAAGTTTCTTTTCATTCATTTTTCAGGCCTAAATTTTCTATTGAACCTTGCCGCGCGGAATCCGTTTACATCGACATACAATGTAATCGAGCAATATGTCGTCAAATCGACGCCCGTAAACGAGTAGCTGTTGATTGTAAAACAAAGCAACCGCTGACGAGCAGAAGTACTGAATCAAATTGCTTGACAGTCAAAGCAAACATCGAGTGACTTGCCTGATTAAATCGAATAAAGCGGAACTTAGCTTCGTTCCGGATAAAATCAAGATTCATCACCCGAATCGCGTCGCCGAGTGTAATCAAACACCCAGCCAGCCATCGAGCGAGTCAAGAAGGCAAGATCTACGCTTTCTGCCCCAGCTTTCTGCCGTCTCCGGCAACAGCCGTTGACATTGTGAACGGACGCCCACTTTAAACGATAACTGACAACCTAATTCAACCCATTTGTCATGGATCACCTGCGATGCTTGGTCCCATTTCGGTGCCAAGAATGGATCGGCGTAACTTTGTGTGCCCGGTGACCGGAACAATGACATAAAATCGAACCGAGTCCAAATAGGTTTTCCCCATCGCACCGCTACAGATACTGGCGACCGAAGGGCGAAAGAAAACGATCGGACCCGAACCACCGCCCGATCCGTTATTTAATTAGATTCGCTGCCTGGTCCTTGCCAACTGTGCCAGGTCCTTGCCAGCGCGCTAG
The DNA here is from genome assembly GCF_943734635.1 of Anopheles cruzii. Taxonomy (NCBI): domain Eukaryota; kingdom Metazoa; phylum Arthropoda; class Insecta; order Diptera; family Culicidae; genus Anopheles; species Anopheles cruzii. Next base: position 58,957,643 of record NC_069144.1, on the reverse strand, counting down.
GCAACATCGTGTGTAAGATGAATCGACGGGCCGTGCTATGTTATTTTCGGTACATTGTCACGTTACTCCCCGTTACTGTCAATGGCCTCAATTTCGCGTCGGCAGTAGGTGAAGTGCCCCTGGACAGAGATTGGCGTCACAACGGTGACGGCCAATAACTAGAAAAAGCACCGAAACGGAGTGATTCGGGTTTCCCGTAAAGCCGTAACATGTGGTACACAATTTTAATGACACCGTTTGATTACACCGTACACGGAATATTTATTTGTTTGGCGAATGCCATATGATAAACCAATGATGTTAACCAGCCTCGGAAAAAAAGCACATTCCGTATCGAAAAACGAACCTCTTACGGCGATTTAATGCCAGTGACTTCCAATTGCCTTCGCTCGGGAGGGACTCTTTAAATAGCTTTATCGATGCGACGGTGAAGATTGTGTTTGCGTTGGAAACGGGACCAGATTAGATCGATTTATCGGTCAACCACAGAAGCGGCCGGGAACCTTTACGGCGATAGACGGCCATAAAATACGCTGACTGCGCTGGTCCTTCTTTTCCAATCGCGGCCAGCAGCGAAGACGCTAGACCGATACACCGGGCCGGCAGCCGAAAAGAAGAAAGCCAAAGAACGGTGGCCGTCGAACGCCATTGAAAGGCACCGTAAAACTCAACCCTGTCTCGGCCCCTAATTTATGAGTATATCGCACGGAACGGCACCACCGCCCCGCCGGCCCCGACGGCTGCATCGCATAAAGAAGCATATCGTTCCGACGACGTAATGATGGTGACTTTTGCCGTGTTCAACACCAAACGGCCGTGTCCGAGAATAAAAACCGATTATTATTTGTTGGCCGCCCGGGCCGGGTTTGGCTAAAAGACCATTGAAATCAAGCATAAATTGATGAGACGACAGCAAACAGCGTGCCGTTGGGATGTCAAATTGCTTTATTCGTGCCCCTGCCCTGTTTCCATGGTCAACCGAATGGCTTATGGTTGTCCGCCGGGATGGCTCAAATGTCAATCCATATGCCATTACTTCGGCCCAACATATTTTAAATGATGTACCATCATCACCACCGGGCGGGCAAAAATTATTGGTCACCATTCGTTGTGCGCTCCCGATAATGGACTCGGTCAGAGGGTGGTCAGTCCAGTTCGTAATTAAACCCATCGCTTGCCGTAATCTAATTTACCGAGCAATCGGGCTCGGGACACAGCGCCCCGTTATTGGATGCGGACGTGATGTTGCTTGAACGAGCAATCCACTCTGCGGTTGCCACGGCAACGCTCAGCAATCACGATCTCGAAGCACTCGAACCGAGAGAGTCACCAAATGAAGTGGACCCGACGGAGCGCACCGTTCGTGACTAATATTGCAACCACCGTAATGTTAGTTAATTGCAGATCAAATGCAACGTGGCGGAGCGCGCCGACCGCACACGGCGCACAGTCATTTATGGAAATAGGACCTGCCGCTCGGCGCGAGGTGAACTTTCAAGGCGCCAATCAATGTTGAGTTAACCCAAATAAATACAAACCGTTCCGTTGTATGATACATCCAGCCCAAAAATACAGCATCTCAAAGACACCGGGTTGTCCACCGACAAGCACCAAACGGCCGACTTCCGGAACTAAACTTGACCCACTTTTTCCCACCCAGGTTACACTGGACAGCTTCACGCTGGGCCGGTTCGTGTCGTACACCGAGAATGGCTGCCCGGACGGCTTCCTGCAGGTGTCGGAGGCGAAGCGGGCCAACGTCGGCGGGATGTGGTGCGGGACCACCTGGGGTCCGGCGATCTTCTACAGCGACACCAACTCGCTCGTCATGACGATAAAACTCTTCAAGTAAGTGCCCGAGTTCGCTCCCACGCGACCGGGTGGCCATTCCGGGCCGCCTTGTCTGACTTTTTATTTTAAATTAATTTCGCTCCCTCCCCACACAGGCTGTCGCGTGACCAGAGCGGCTATAACTTCGACTTCCGGATACAGTACAAAATGTTGTCCCGGGCCAGTGCGGTCGTGCGGTACGGGGGCGCCCGGCACGAGTACGTCCCACCGTGGACGAACGTCACGTACATCCCGAACTACCCGCTGATAGAGGACTTCACCAACTCGACCGCGCACTCCGAGCACCAGACGTACTCGGAGAGCGGCGGCGGCGGCACCTTCGGTGGCCAGCGCAACCGAATGGTGTCCTTCGATCCCACGTCCGGGTCGTTCTACCCGGCGACCTACGACAACAACCTGACCCGACACGCCGCGACCGACTTTCAGCGGGCAGGCGCCAACCCTTCGTACGGCACGCTGCCCTACGGTACCCTGCCCGGCGATCGCACCTGGAACGGTCCGAAGGTGGCACTGAACGCGTCCAACGATTGGCTCCCGCTAGGTCCACCCGGTGGGGCCGCACGTACACCGCTAAATTACACCGAACCGCAGTATTATCTAGGTAAGCATGACCCGGCATGCCAGAGACCCCCCTGCCTAGCACAGCTGACGTGCCGCGTTACCGAATATTACAGGCGACCTCATGCAGGGGACGTTCTGCTCGCGCATTTTCACCAACTGCGACAAGAAGGTGTGCCGGTTGCAGTCGCCCAACTTTCCTGGCATCTACCCAAGAAACCTGACGTGCTACTTCGCCGTTAGACAGGTGAGTGTCCCGACCCCCCCTACCGGCTTCGTAAAAAGTTTAATCAACTCCAACTGCGAACTGGGCTTCGGCTCATAATGCGAAATTGATTGCCAAATCGCTCGCCATTCCCGAATTCAATTTTGCGCAACGCGCGGACATTTGAAAAGCCACCCCGAAAAACTGCTCCAAGATATTATCAAGTCACTTACTTACACACACCCCGACAGTAACTGCACCGCCGAAACCTTTAGGGGGCCGTGAAAAATTAAAACGGAACGCCCGCAAGGTCGATCCCTTCGGCGAGTCCGATCCGACCCGAGCCGGGAAATCGATAACCAACGGCCAGGGTCAGGGCTTGTGGCTGCGGCGTCGTGCCATAATCCAATTATCTGATCCAATCTCTGCGCCCCGAGACTCCTGGAGAAAAAGGAGAACTCTTGGAGGCTCAATATCCGGAAGGGCTGTAAGATCTCACTGAAAATCGCCTCAAGATTGTTTCCTTATTTTGTCGCTCCTGAACACTCCCGGCCCCAACAGGCCGAAACGGTGGATCGCAATTGTGTACTTTCGCTGCCGCGATTTCCGCAACCATTAATTATCCAAATGGCTCCACCCAAAAGTGGTTAGGAATCGGGTGACTCTAATAGGACTTTAGAACGCCTAGCCAGTTAGCACAATTTGCATAACCACGAGCTATGGGATTTTCCAAGAAACTTTCCCTTGCCCCGAATGTAAGCGGCGCGCCACCGCGGAACGAGATCCGCCGGTACAGATCGCGGCTTCACTCGAGGAAGGGCTTCCATCGTATCTTCCGGCAGAGCTTCTGATGATTGGGGTTCAATATTTTAGCTGGCGATTAGAGCCTCATTAAAAGTCACTCGTCGCCGCGAAGATGGTCACCTGGCGACGGATGGTCAGACCATCCGCTTCACCGACCCGAGGAGTGTCCTTTCGTTGAGCGCGCGCCCGACGTCGGTGGTTTTAATGAATTTTATAAAAGGTGATGAATATTACAGGACGTATTGCAGGTGAAATTTAATTAAACTCTGCAACCAACCTGCAGAGTCTGGTGGCCAATTGACCGGGCCACTCGCCGGAATGGTGTCGGCCAACGGCAGGGCTTTCGCAGGATCAAACGCAAGAATTATGGCCCTGGAAAGAATGGAGTACGACCTTTAAGAACAGCGATTAGACTGGGCAGGCCATGCCACAAACAGGTCACCGCCGGGGGCTGACAACGGAATAAATATAAATTCACCGTAATTAGTGTGCTACTGGCCGCTGTTCTGCTGATGGTTGGTGGTCGGAGAAAACCCATGTTGTCGCTTCGGATGATTAAGCATTTGCTAGTTCAGGGCCACAGTTTACCATGGCTGGGGCGCTTCAGGATGGGCGTTCCATTCCTTTCTTCGGCTCGTTGGACGCAATGGAACCTAGTGCTTAACAGCCACATTAAGCTTGCGTTTCGATAATAACATTTAAAGGCGACGATAATCTATAAAATTACGATACTAGGACTGATTACGAACGAGCATTCAAATTTCGGTTGATGCCCACAACCAATAAAATTGTCTTTTGTTCAATAGACACAGCATAGCCTACTAAGTCCATACAACTGTCAACGGACCATCTGAAGTCTCGTTGCGTTTCTCACAGCAACCATTGCACTGTTAGTGAAAAAAAAAGATTTTGAAACGTTCAAACAATTTCCCCCCAATTTTTAAACCCGTTTTGCGAAAACCTTCATCACTCTTCGAACCCTTTCAACGCAGCAATGTGCCTAAAATGTGGCCCAGAAATCAATTTCAACAGTATTCACTCCGCGTTCACTCCCTGTAGGAAAATCAGTAGCGAACGGCTGACGACCGAAACCCAAGTTCAATTAATGATGATACTTTCAATTAATCTACTCGTTTACTCTCTCTCCATATCTTTCCCCCGGTTTTTTTCTTGTTCATTTGCGCCTCAACAACCTGCCACAACACAGCATGATGTTCCGCCAGGTAAGCATGCCTTCATCGTGATCAGCCAACCGAAGGGCAACCTCATCTGGATATCGACCGAGGCGTCCGCCGGCGCAGCATCGACCGCCCGGGACGAGAAGGAAAAGTACAGGCCCCGGCTGCAGACCTGGAACGAGTGCGACAGCGTGCAGGTAGGTTTTGGGGGTTGGGGCCATTTCCCGAAGACCCCGTCGATTTACCCGAAAACAGAGAGTCTAGCCTCTGGCGAGCTTGCTTGCAGCGCAGTTCCGAAATGATGATGCTGCTGCTGCTACTGCTGCGGTCCCCCTGATGGACCATCGCAGCTCCTACGAAACCGGTCCTTTTTGGAATCATCCATCCCCTTTGACGCACCAACACACACACACACAACACACAAATAAAGCCACAAAACACATGCAAACAGCAACACACGGGGCTGTGGCCGTGAAGCGTTCCGATGAAGTGGCCACCACAGCGTCGGTGATGGGCTCTACTTTTAGCTTTGACCTCATTTTCCTAATCCTTTTCCACCACCTCATCAAAGGGAATCGAAAACGGGGTGAAATAATCCGCCCCGGAGCGGAGGGCGGATAAAATTGGAAAACCCGGTCCGATCGAAACGCCAACAGCGGATCAGCAGGACGTGTGCTGATATGCCATCGGTCGTAATGCACCGGCACCAACCGACCAAACGACGACCGGCCAGCCAGGCTGTGAACAATATTTACGCGGTGCCTCCGGTTCCTGCCGCATGTTCCTCGCGATGTTCGATTCCGGTGCCGTCCCCGACCTAATCCCTCCTTCGTGGGGCTTCCGGCTCGGGCGCGCCCATTCGGATTGCATCATTCCGTCCGGCGACACGAACGTGCCAAACGGTGGCGGTGGCCAAATGAACAATTTCCCATTGCCATCGAACCCGTCACAACCCGATCGCATCTGCGGACGGCGGCGGTGTCCTTATTTAAACACTGCACGATACGATGATGCACACAGCGCGTGGCTCGTCGATGGGTCTCCGGGGCCAGGCCGGGTGTTATTATTGCATTTTCATTGCAAAAAATGGTCAACGCCAATTACTCTTCCACGTTTGTTTTCCACCGCGTTCGAGTGTCACTCGAACTCCTAAGATGTAAGATGTGTCCCATCGTGCCCGTGCCGGTTAACGGACGGGTTTCCGGTTCCGGCATTGTTATTTACTTCACGGCGCGAACCTTTTTATTTGTCGTTTTTTCACCGTCAGCTCCGGGCATCGGGGACGCAACAAACGATGCCGTTTTTTGTCTGTGGTTTTCCACTTCCCACTTTCTGGGGCACTTTTTGGGGTCCATCGAGGAGTGTAATTTCATCCTTTCGGAGCGCCGGGGTAGCAATCAGTTTACTTTGAAAAAAGTAATTCCAAAGTCCGATTACTTTCTCAGAGAATCGCGACAAGGAGCGAAAGAAAATCGAAACGAATTCTCCAACGATTCATTTGCGTTGCGTGTTTTTCCGGCAACGCACACACTGTAAGGTTTCGCTCCGCCGGGGTTTCCTTTTATGCCCACTGGAGCCAGTTTTCGTCCTTTTTCTTTTGTACTTTGTTAATTACCTCGACGAGCCGCTTTTTTGTGGTGTCTGTTTCCGCGGTGAGTACCCTTTTTCTTTATCTTTATGCTTTAATGTTTTATTACCCCAAAAAGGTTGTTTTGTTCTTAGCAATCGGCAAATAATCGATAAAGAAGCACCATTGGCATCTTCCCATTATCAATCGATCGTTTTAGAGTTGATTATCTAACAAAAAAGGCAAAACCTAATGTTTATTTGTTAGACAATCGTCAGGAAAAAAGCATATTGGTGAGCCAATTTATCAACTTCGACAGCCCCTTGGTGTTTGGGGTGTACACTAATTGAGAGTGTCCGGTGGCCGGCAACATATGGACCAGCTGCACGCCAAAGTTTGAACGGAAAGTCAATTTCGTTCCCGACACCAAATGTGGTGTACATTTTTCTCGTTCCCTTTCGTTCCGTGCAATGGAAGTAATTATACGATGGTTCCGAGCACCGAACGTCGGGACCGATTTCTTTGTCCATTTTCTATTTGACTTCATTGGAGAAAACGGATCGCCATTTCGCGAAAATGGAGATCAATCGGGTTGCCGGTTTGCCAGCCCAAGAATGGTTTCATATGTTTTTTGGTGCAATGTTTAGACAAACAGAATGATGCCCGAACATAATTTGTAGATGCAGTTCTCGCATCACGGCATCAAGCCGTGGTTAGACCATCTCGGATTCCTCGACGTTGGCCGACATCTTCATTAGGTTCTTTCCGGTACGTCCGGTACAACGTGCTCCGTGTAGAAGGCTTCCTTTCTGTTTTCCAAAATAGAACCAATCAATGAAGCTGCCTTGCCGTTGGGTGAGCCAGCTGAAAGTGAGTTCCTCGGAGAAAGAACTGAGCAGATTAAGTTTCACTTACCTTAAAGAAATCAACTCTCGACACAGACCCTTTCGGATGCTTTGGGATATTGGCCGCATATAGCATGGGTTTCTTTGAGGCGAAGACCCGCGAACTATTGGTATCCATTAGCCAGCTTTATAACGTGCTATCGGAGAAGGAATTGAATTAAGCATTTTAATAATATAATGCATTATTTTGATTTTTTTTTTTTCAACTCGCCTTTCGAACAATCGAACAATAATTTCCATCGAAATGAGCGACTGGCCATCAAAATGCCCCAACGGCAATTGCGCGGCCAATAAACAGGGAGCGAGACCAATAAAAATAATTGCGATTCAAATGCGCTCCGGATGTGCGACCCATCGTACTGTGTAATCGGATTATTTTTCGCCTTTGCACTCCTTTTTTTTGCGTGCCAACAGCAGTGGCAGCAAAAAATATGCTCAATCTGCCAAAGTAAAATCTGTTTCTGATCGACCGGGTGAGTTTAATGTTAAAAAGCCTCGCAGCACTCAGAATCAATAAAAATTTCGATTGCTCATTGGCCGCTGGGCCAATTATGCTGGGCCGTCGGGAATGAGGAAGCCCTCGGTCTCTCCTCGGCTTCCGCGCACTCCGGAGGACAGTAGTTTGAGCGATGGAGCCGAAGCCGGTTTCGCCAAATCCCAAAGGTTTCGCCTCGCGGCGTTAAACTTTGGCATGCACTCGTCCGTGGCGCGCGAAACGCGTTGAAACGCGCTGTCAGCGAGCTTTCCCCGACCGAGGACCCCGCCAGCCAGCATTGGCGTGTTGCTAGTCTGGTCCACTGGTGGAACTTTTACGCAGTGTGTAGCGCATTGCCGCGATCGATTAGCGCCGAACGCTTGGCAGATTTCCATCTCCTTCACCCAATTCTCCGCGCACGGGGTTCTGGTTCCATGTGTGCCGATCTAAACAAACCCCGTTCCGGCTGTCACGGCAAACGGCACAGAAGGGCCGAACGCCAGCCGTACGCACCGATCTGGGTCAAACCAAGCTAACCTTGGTTGGGAAAGTGTTCCACAATCGGATTGATCCCTCCAGCGGCCAGGTTGCTTGGACTGGGCTTCGGCCACAGAGAGTTTGGGTTGGGAAAATAAGGTTATTTTTATTAAAATTTAAAATAAGGTCCGAGGCCCGACCCGTCGACGGTATGTTTATAGATGAGCTACGAACGGGCCATCTTGTGCGGCCAAGTTTTCCTCCAATGCAAATACTTTAAACAACTATCGAAACGTCGAGGTGAAGCGTGCCGGAGCACCTACAAAGCGTAACGTAGATGTGGCGGTCCAAGATATGCTAAGGCCCTGGCAGACAGACGATCGAGGCGAAGCGAAATTGTAATTGCAAATGACCCCGAAAATGTTGCAGCCAAGGCGAGGGACCCCGTTTCGAGCGAGAGGACCTTGCCGTCGGCATCAAATATTCACAGCCTCTTGGCCGACGGCCGACTGACCTTGTTCCGACGGTGCGGTGGAAAGTCGCTCAGTTTTCACTCTCCGTCCGGGCACAGCGTCCAAAATTCAAAGTGTCCATCTCAGCACCGTGCCGGCATACTAAAAGTGGAACACATAAATTAGATTCGAAATACAATCCATAAATTATCCTCATCAATTACTACCTGGCCCCGGCACAGGAAGGATGACTTTAAATAAAAACGATGACAAGCATAACCAGTTGCTTCGGCAGGGATCCATGTGCAGCGTGGTGGTATATGTTTATGCCGATATCAATATTTACCATCAGCCACCGGAGGAACGGAGTCTCCAGCCCAGGTGGATTCCTCGCCCTTCGTTTGCCCTCGAAAGCGCCGCATTTCTTAGGCGACCTGCTTGTGACATGAATTTATTATCTCTCATGTTGCGCAAGAATTCCGGCACAGGCCACCGGAGTCGAGTCTGTAACGTTCCCTGGCATAGACACACGGCGCTGAACCATGGATTGAAAGATTATGATGTATACTATGAATATTTAACGCTCCTCCGGGGCGGCGTACCCCGAGGCGCATTGCAAGTGCAACGATTCGATGCATTCCCGACCATTATGACCTCTCGGTACATGTACATGAACTCCCGGTGCGGGTTATCGACTGTGATAGGTGTACTAAGAGTGAGCCATAAAGCTCACTTTGTAGTCCTGAGCTTTTGGGCTGTAAATTTCAAAAACCCGTGTATTGGGAACCAGAGTGGCACCAGAGTCCAGCTCCGGTGCTGTTCGATTCACCGGTCACCGGTCAATCACGGCGTCTCGGCTGGGGAGATTTATGGAACCTCACGGGACGCAGATGCTAAAGAAAAATTCAGTTCCCGGAAAACGGAAACTTTCACGCTTCCATGCCCGCCGGGGGCATTCGGAAAAGAAAAGTCGACTTTCGAACTTGGCCGCCGGTGCCAACTCCGGTGGAGTTCCATAAATTCTCCGCACCCCCCTTTGGCCAAAACGCTGCAAGTGAAGCTGCCGTCGTGACAGTGACGTAGGGGAGAACTTTTCGGACAACAGCCGGGGACGGGTGGCCGGTTTTTTATTAGGGGAATTGCCTCGCTCTCCGAATTACAAAGCCAGCCAGGAACTTCCTGTTGTTCGCGCCCCGCAAATTTATCTGCCAACTTCTGGAATTCGACTTTCGGTTGCGGAGTCGAAGAATTCTGGAACCGTCACCGTGATCGACACAACAATAAGCTACCAAGACACACACACCGACACGTCAGAACACGCACTGCACATTAAAACACTGCCATCCGATCGAAGTAGACACTGCCATCCAATAGAGCTTCTCATCTCATCAGGATGGGCGCGTTACCATTTTGTAGTGGCAACCTTAAAATATTTCCAAGTTTAGCTGTAGTTGTCCACCAAGGCCTTAATGTCCTGTGAAGCCTTCGTCTGCAGAGTACGGCTCGGCTTCCACCATCATGCGTGCTCCTGCTGGCTGGCTGACGATTAGCTTCCGTTGTTTTACCGTATTGTTTTCTCTTTCCTTTTCTCTCTCTCTCTCTCTCATACCCGTTCTGTGTGTGTGTGTGTCTGCGTACTTCCCTAATGTACCGAACCCTAACGCGCCACGTGGTACGCGCTGTCGTGTATTTCGCTTGCATTCAAACGCCACAGGACAGCTCGAATCCGAAGTGGAAATCAACGGTAATGTGTGTCACGGGACGGGATGTCCCGACGTGTTAGCTCGCTCGCTCGCTGATTTTTCCGTTCCGTTCCGTTTCCAGTTCCGTTCCGTTCCGTTACGTTCGTTCGTTCGTTGGGCCACGTTTCCGTCCCGTACTAGAATTCCCTTTTCTCCGCTCCGCCTGTGGAGCCTCCGCCGTACTGCTTTCTTACTCACACGCGCCACCTTCACCGCACCTCTCGAGACCCCGGTCCCCCTCTGATTGGTTGATTGATTGGATTTGAGCGCCCAAAATTGCCAAACGCTAAGACCTCCCCCCGCTCCCTAATACGCCTTTCCTAGTCCACGTCACACGGTTGTAGTTTGGGCACGTAGATCCTGGATATCCTGGTTCCTGGTTTGTTACACAAAGCACATTTACACCGGTCCTTCGAAGGACCCCATTTCGTTCGGAAAGATAAGAAAGATCTCTTCTCTGTGGTGGATTAAGCCGGACACACACAACGGAGTGTCTCACAGCGCGTTCGAGTTAATTAAGAAGGGCCACGCTGGGTGTGTGTCAGAAAAATTACGCTCCTCGCAGGTAAATTGCTTCTGCCACACTCCGAAGTCAGCATTAGACGTCCCGGCGTCCGTCACTCCGTCGCAGCGCAGTTTCTCGGCTAATCTTGAGCGGTGATTATGAAAATTAAAAAATTACCTTTCACTCCAAACACTGCTGCTGCTGCTGCTGCCGTTGAGCTGAAAGCTAATTTATATTATGCACCACAACCCGGTTCAGCTCTCAGCTTTCTGGCCGGAGTGGAGCGAACGCATGTGTTGCTGAGCCCGAGGCGCGATCAAAGCTTTTTCGGGGGGGAAAGGAAGAATATAAATCAACCCGCGTGTGCCCAAGGATTACCAGGATTGCCAGGCAAACAACAACGACGGCCTCGGCCGCGTCGGTGTATCATTTTTCGTTCCTTTGCGCCCAGAACGGCGCCGGTGCACCCGTCAAGTGGGCTCGGCATGGCTCGAGGAGCTCGAGTGTGCCGGAGAAGCCCTCAGACACCGTCCCGTACCACGACGGGCGTAATCTCGCCGATAACAGACGCGAAAGACGTGGGACGCCGCCAAACAGACAGAGCAAATGTATGGCGTTGTAATACGAGCACCTGACAGCGACAGCCTCAGACCATGCGATGCTGTCAGGCCCGATTGCTCAATAGAGCCCCTAAATAGAGCAGAAGCGACCAGAGACGCGGGCAGGTTCCCGGGCAGTCTTTAGCATATCCTCCCCGTACCCGCCCAACTCGGGGTTTTCATTGGCGTTCTCTTATCTTTCAATTTTCGCCAGATTTTCCTCCGCCAGACAATGGGGCCGTTGTCTTAGTTCCCACTTTTTTTTCGCGTCACGGCGCACCCACGGAAGGCTTCACTATCTTGCCGACGGATGCCGACGGACGATAACGCACCCTGCGTGCCGAGAGGAGCGCTGAATAATATTGTGGTGCCGTTGAGGCCGTTGAGGGGATTACGGTGGAAATGGATGTGCGATTACTTATTAGGTAACTGCCTCAAAACGACCGCACAGGCCCAGCCGCACTGTTGGCCGCGATTCATTAATCGGATTCGATCGGATCGCTTTAAAGAGGCATCTCGGATGAGCTTCCGTCCGAGTGGCGGAAAAAGAAAATCCCACAAACGGACACTGCGCGCGTGTTGGAGCAATCAAATTAATTGCGAGCGAATTGAGCCATTACAGCAGCCGAAGGTCCGGTAACCGGTGCCCTGTTCCCCTCCCTGTGTCGTTTAGATATAATATTTCACTGCCGTTTCCATTGGTGGATTCCATTCCCGAAACCGCCCGTATTGCGGTAATTCCCGGACGGATCCCCGGGCACCAGAATGGGCGCGCCGTTTGATCCCTTTTTGGCAGGATTTTGGATAATTCGCAAAATTCAACATTCGACGGCACGGGGTTCACGAGAGCGTGGTTACGGTTTGTGCGGTCAATCCCGTCCCATCCCAGCCGGACCCGAGAGCCCAATAACAATCCATTTTCATTTCCATTCCATACTCGTTCGTTTGCGGGCGACTTTGGGCCCGGGGAAAATTTGAAGAGGTCTTCCCACTTCACTCCACTGCCTCATCGAGAGCTGCCTCGTCTGCAAATCCTTAAGCCCCAAAAGAAGGGATAGCGCATTAATCACTGCGCCGCGCGCGTCCCGAAACACTTTGGGGTCACCACCGGATCGTGGCAGTCTATCCCCGCTGTTTGTGCCTGGGAAACCTTCTTCTTCTTCGGCACACTTCGGGAAGGATTAACTTGCATTCGCCAGCGAATTCGTTTTAATTCAATCAGATAAAATCGCGTTCGTTTGGCGTTCGGGTAACGAGCCGAAAGCCGCGTAATTATTACACTCGGCAGCGGCGGCAGTAGCAATGGTAGCAAGTAAATTGTTCTTCGAATCCGATTCGTCGATTAAATCGGGAATTACTTGCTTGAAGAATGCTCACAGGATTATGAAAGAATTTGATTCAAGAGTTTAGGGCTTCCTTCCGCATGGTCAGCTCAAAGAATCTTTTTCAATTGTCAGAAAACAGCTTCAGAAACCACAACCATATTCCGAGGCAACGACAGTCAAATGGAATCGGTTGAAATCGGTTATTGAATCGGTTGAACCACAAACGAGCACAATCGAGAAGGCGTTGACCCCCGTAGTGTTCGGTAATCATCGATTCAGCTTCCGTGCCCTCAAACGAAGGAAATCGTGGCCTCGCCATCGCTAATGAATTAGTTAAAACTCACTCGGCCAATTCACGCACACTAAAACCGGTGCCAGCGAGAGCCGCACGTCGTTTTTCACTTACCTGGCGCTGTCGACGTCATGACAGTGGACTCAGAAATAGAACGGCGCCAAATCATCACTACCGAACCCGAACATTTCTTTCCAAAAACAAACGTCACATCACATCATGGTAGGCGATCAAACAAAAGGGTTTTCTAGCTTCACTTGAACGAGGAATCGGTCGCGCGCTGATGGACACGGCCATGCGGTTAGAAAGCCGAACAGAGACTGCCGATCGTTCTCGATCATTCATCACATTATGACACGCACACACGATGAGATCGCACACGCAAACTCAATTGGAGTGATCTGCCACGAGGCCGCACAAAGATTTTTGAACGCCATCTTTTGATTTACACACACAAAGTGCCGTGGTAAAGTTCAATAACATTAATTACAGCACATTGGCATTTAATTAACACCGTGCAAAATCTGAGTTAAAAAATTGACGATTGCCGATAACTTAACCAATCGATAACCGACCGTTGGCTCATTAACCCCGGGCCAGCCTTTCCAGGAGCCAACCATTACGGTTACGTGTGGCGCATACACATCGCCCTCCGAAAGCGAACGAAACGATGAGCTAACGATTCTCACAAGCCATTGGGAGCCCAGCTTTACGTTAGTCCGTTACCCGGGGCTTCTGTTTACCTTCCACATTATGTGGGCCTTTCCCCCCTGGGGGAAATTGGCACGAAGCGCCCCGTTCGTCTTCACACCCTCGAACGCTTACTCAGGATTCGAATGCCGGGTGTTAGAAGAAAACCCCTCCCGGGAAGATGATATGTAGAAATTTGTGTGCATTTGAGCCCTCATTTTGTACCGAAATTCCCAGTTCCAGGCCGCGATCTTCGTCGGCTGTATTGTACTTTTGCAGCTTGCGGGACGTGGCAGTTAATACGCCGTTCCGAGGGAGTGGTTAATTTCATTTCACAGGCTCCCCAGGACCTGGGCCCCATAAATCGGTGCACGAAATGAGGAAAAAAGGCCGAAGAAAAGGCGCCGTGAATCGATAACTTGTTTTCGGGCGGGGAGTTTAAGAACAAACAGCCTAAGAGGGGACTGGCGAGGAGGGCTTTAAAAGTTTCGCACAGTAAACCCAGGGCCAGGACGATGAGAACGGTCGACATTTATGCCAAAAGTAGGGAACCAACCAAACGGGAAAAAGAAAAAAACCCGGCCAAGCATTGTTGGGGATGTCCGGATGCCACACACTGTAAAGCCGAGTGATACGGGATAATTTATGCAGGCCAACGCGGGTGAGCCGGGACGAGGGATGAAAAGTTTCAGCAGCACTCGACACAGGAGCAGAGGAGAGCCGCACTTAATCTACCTCATAATCAAAATACCCCAAAATGGTCTATGGCGCCCCTACTTGAGGGGCGCGCCCTGGTGCTTGTGATCCCGCCGGTCCTCCGGATCCGGATTAGCTATTTTTGATCGGAAGCTCCCGGAGCATAGTTCCCTCCAAAGTAGCCGAAAGCGAGATTTAATTATTAAATTTGTTGATCTCACTTTTGCGGGTGCCACTTTGTCACTTTTTTATGCGAAAGGATGCGCTTTCGCTACTTCTGCCATCCGGGAACCTATCTATATGGGTGGGTTTCCTATTTCATGTTTTCCCCCGACAGTCTCGGTCTGGGGGCTTTGCATAGACGGTACACGCTGCGACAGATGAAGCATAAATTAATGAGTCGTGAAACGCGAGCACGCTGCTTCATTCCTTGCCTGAAGTGGTGGCTGCTGTGCTTGAGCGCCTCCGATGGCACACGGGATGGCGTGTCACGAGACCGTGTTGCTATGCGCTCAACACATCGCTCCGAACCACTATCGTAGGCTGCACAATGCTCATTAAAATTGTAAATTCTCCATTTATTACTACTCCGTTCCGTTTCGCTTCGCGAGAACGGAGCCGGAACCGGAGAAGCCCTCGCACGACGACGACTAGAGCCTTAGATATGCGAAATTCATTCATTTGCAAGCATCTCTTGCATCTCCTTTACAACCGTTTTCACGGCTCACGGCTCAATGTCACTAGTTTTGACGGGCACGGCCTGACACAATGGCCACGCAATCTAATCACCAACCATCCTGCGGAGTGGTCCTACGGAGTGCTCCTCTAGAAACACAACAAATACAGCCCTTTTTGTTGCTTATTGTGTGTTGTTTTAATTATTTTATGGACCGCATAAAACGCCAGAAGACGTCCCTTTTTGGTCTTCTCGGAATCGCTGATGAGCGCTGATGAACGGTGTTAGAAATTTATTAAAAATCAATACTTTTCTATACAAAATCAAGCAGCTTCGGACCGCAGCGATAAGTGACCGTCGTCCTAGACGTCTTTAAACGTCGAGTCCAGACTGGTGCCTGATTCGATTTCATTTCGGGGCGACCCTTTCGACCCGTGTGCGAATTGTAATCGAATTATTGCTCGACGCCATCAAACTTCACCCGCGTCCTGGCCGCAGCACGCTGACACAACGGAAAAGAATCCTTGCCCTCGGGGGGGAAAAAAAGCGGAGACGAAATATAGAAGGTTGTGCCGTACGCGGGGAAAACTGACACCCTTCGGTGGCCCGGTCAGGTCCGGACGGTGAAAGAAAATCGATAAAATTTCATCTCGGTTATCAACAAATAGCTCTCGCCGCTCTCGTCGACGACGACTACGTTCCGACGCGGTCCCTGATGCGGTCCTCCGGAGAGGGAGTTTCTGACACTGGTGGCTGACTGGTGGTGTCGTAAAAATGCCAGCCGCCGATTGGTGATATTGGCCCGGCCCGCTGTCGCTGTCGTAAGCACTTTTTATTAGTTATTATCGGGATTCATTATCTTTGCGTGCCCCGGGACACGTTGGCCCGTTGCGATCGCCCCAGTGCGCGGCCCAAGGACTTGGCTCCGCTTGGCAGTCCCATCGAAGCCACAGTAAACATGTGTTTATGTGTGTGCACATGCGAGTCATAAATAATGTCAATACGTCCCAGAGAGCAGCACAGCGTCCGACGTTGCTGTGGAGCGATCGAAGACGGACGGAATAGATTTATGGATGAGCCGGTCGAAGCAAAATGTCATTTAGAAATCAATACTCGGGTCCTAGAAACACTCCCGGTGGTCGTGATGCATCCACCCGAGGAATGCACCCGAGAAAGCCATTACTTACAGGAGCTCGGGGCTCGGGCAGCATATTCAACAGCATGCGCTTTGATGTAAGGAATCGAGAAAGTTCAAAAGGACAGCCACTTGTTAATCGGTGCGTCATCGAGAGCCGCACGATGCATTCTTGGACCAGTTCATTAATTAACCCAACGAGGGCTGCGTTCCATTTTATGCACCGGATGGACACAGCCCATCCAATTCTCGATCAACCATACGAAAGGGCCGATAAGGCTGAGATTCCTGGGTTCGATTGTAATTTGCGTGCCAGAGAGCAATCAAAGTCACCCTTGCGGTGAGCCGGCTAACTGTAATCCCCATAATCTAATGTACCGAAGCGAATCCCGACGTAAGTGAGGATCGTCTACGAATTCTACCCCCCTCAAAGGCTCAACCAACACACAGTGCATGCAAGTTGCCCCAATTTTTTTTCGGTTTTAGTTTCTTCCTTGTTATCTGTTCTTGTATGTTTAGAACTCAACGGCAAAGTTCAAGCAAAACCGGCATGAGTTTATCATGCAGCGATTGGCGAATTTCCACCGATTGGCGATTGTGCGCGCAATGTTGTGCCCGAAACAAAGTACCGAAACAAAATTGTCCTGTCCACTACAGCCCGAACTTGCTGTTGCTGCTCGGCCAAGTGGCGTACTGTACGTGTGTAGTATTTTTGTAGGTCTTGTGCAACGAGTTGTTGAATGTTTCTTGTATTAAAAAAGTCACCGCTTGCTATAGAAAATGCCACTAGAGCGTCCGTCCCAGCAAAAATGTGTCAGAAGTGTCATCCCACATCCCTTCAGTTGCCTTGCAAGACTCCTGCGATGTCAGCTCGTAGAGCAGTACAGCACCCCGCCCTTCCCAGGATTAGGCCTTCTCCCATCACATTTTCGCATCTCTCTATCTCTCTCACTCTCTCTCTCTCACCGACTGTTCGAAACTCACCTGCCCGAATCGTAGTAACCATCGCCGTGTGGCATCCACACTGAACCGTTGCCATTTCTCGCCATTTCGCAGGACTACATTACCGTGTACGATGGCTACACGACACGCGATCCGATCATCCTGAAGATCTGTGGTGGCGGTCAGGCCATCCCGCAAGCGATTTCCAGTGGCCCGGAGCTGCTGGTCGAGTTTACCACCTCACCGTACGGTACCTTCAACACACCGCAAACCAGTGGCCATGCACTGCACGGCTTTCAGCTCGAGGTAAGCCGCTGTCGCCGAGTGTCGGAACGGATTAGCGGACTCTCCGTATACTTATTCTGTCTCTCACTCACTCTCCCGCCCCCCCGCAGGTCTCGGTCCGGTTCGTGGACGTCCAAACGCCAACCTACGCCAAAAGCAAGCGAATCTGCGAGTTCTGGCTCCGCGGTACCGGGCACGGTGTGCTGCAGAATCCGCTGCACTCGCTAGCACCCAACACCACCTGTTTGTACCACCTCCAGGTAAGAGTGGCGGGCCCGAACTTCTCTCATTTAAACTTTTGCCGATGGCCAATAACCGGGAATCCGGGAATCCCCACCCGCAGGGAACGGAAGCACGGGCACTGGATGCCATCAACATTCCACGTCGATCGGGGGCACTATCGACCTCCCCGACCCGGTTCAAGGTGTGGCTCTCGGTGATGAAGTTTGAGCTGGCGCCCGAGTTTGGGGCCACTGACGAGCAGCTGTTGCAATACCAATCGAAGGAGGACTGCAGCGGTATGCTGCGTATCTGGGATGGGCCCCTGCGAGAAGTGCCCATCTGCAAGGACATCGATTGGTATGCGCGGTTACGCACGGCACCGATGGCCACTACTAATGTTTGCCCCCCTTTACAGCCTAATGACCGACAAGGATGGGACTCAGCGGAGTAGCATCCGTTTCGGGGCGAACAGCACGAACATCATCGCCCGGTACTGTCGCGGATCGGTGCCACGATCGTGTGACCACGGTATCCTGAACGTTAGCAGCTCGCGGCCTTGCACGCTGTCGGAAAGTTTCGTCTCCAGCAGTGACTTTGTGACGCTCGAGTTGAAAACTTCCGACTCGACGGTGCTGCGGCCACTACAGTTTGCGCTCCGGTACGAGTTCGTGGATCTGCTCCAGGACGGGACGGCCATTGCTGGGGAGAGTGAGTGCAGCCGGCGGTTTGCCAGCAGTCAGATGGAACGGAAAGGCCCCCATCCGGTGCGGAGCGTACGGAACATCTTCCTGTTCGGTCGCGGTGGCGCCCGCCATCTGCAGTGAGTTCGGAACCGAAAGTCGGAGTGGTCGGTCCATTTCAAAAGGATTACTAAATCCCTTTCCCTGCCATTCACAGTTGCGTTTACCGGTTCGAGGCACAGCGTGGCGAACGTGTGCGGCTCGAGATTGGCCGAGCGATGACCGGAAATCGGACGTGCGATTCGCGGGTTGATCCGGATACGGGACGCTCGTACTGCTTCGGTGATAGCACCGCACGGGTCGAAATCTTTGAGCGTCCGTGGCACGAATCGATCCTGTTTCCCCGTGGCTGCGTCTGCAACTCGACCAACCACTCGTACCTGCCGATCGTGTTCACCTCGACCGGGCGCGAGGTGGAGATACACTTCAGTGCGGGCAACATGACCAACGACGACGATCCGGACTCGCTCAACTTCGAGGCATCGTACGAGTTCATCAAGGGACCGATGATGTGCAAGGACGTGAGGCGCAAGAACGCCATCACCGGTGTGGTGAACCTGTCCTCCGGGGATGTAAGTCCTTCACGCGGTGGTGTCCAGGGGTCACTCGGCTAATATTTCTTCCCGCCCCTCCCGTACAGATCGAGTGTCGCAATCGACCGTGGCTTATCGAGCCCTCGTACGATCGGTATCTGTACATCCGGCTCCGGGGACTGTTTCTGCGCAAGTTCAATCCGGGAGCCCCGTTGACGTACAACGCCAGCTTCAGTGCCGTCACGCCGATCCGGTGCTACACCAAGGCACGGGTTATCATCACGAACGGTGAGGGCATCTCGGTGACCGCTTGTCCGCTGCCGGACGAATCGAAGCATCAGCACGTGGTGGAGGTGTTCAGTGCCGGTTGGGGTCGTAAGCACCCGTTCTTTGGGCCGGAAACGTCACGCGTCGTATCGGTGGAGTTTCTCAACCCGGAGGATGGTCAGTACGCTTTTAGTTGGCTCGAGCTAACCAAACGACCCACGGCTAGTTACGGTAAGGCAGCAGCCTCATGTTTACGTCCTAATTCTAATCCTAATCTTCTTGTTCCTCCATTAGCTCTGGTGCAGGAAGAATGTCCGTACATCTGTCCGGATCTGAACGCTTGTGTGAACGCTTCGATCTGGTGCGATGGCATCGAACAGTGTCCGTCGGGAGAGGATGAAGCGTTCACGCACTGTTCGGCGCTCCTACGGCTTCCGGCCGAAGTGTTGGCCGGATTGAGCGTCCTGCTGCTGGTGCTCTGCCTCGGACTTTTTGGGTATCTCTACAGGTTGGTACCTGGCCTGACCTGGCCGTCGATTGGCAGCACTCCTATAGCGACCTCCTTTGGGCCTCGTTTCAGAAAAATCAAACGCAACTGTCGCCGAACGAGCGTGCTGCAGACGCGCCTCAAATCGCTCAGCTCGATGGACACGGCCGTGTTCGAGGACAAGGAGGTGATTTGCTGACAAAACGACAATTCTGTACGGTACGTCGAGATCGACCGCGTCACCACGGTCTGACCGCGCCCCGCGAACAGAGGTTCTGCCGTACAGAATTGTCTTCCCACAAAACCCCCAATTGCCAAACAACCCGATGGACTGAATGGACTGCAAACCGCGAGTTGGAGTTGCGTTTTTTATTTAGATTTTTCGCTCTCTCTCTATCTCTATCTCTGTCGCTCTCTCTCTCACTCGATCTTTACACGTTGCGTTACCTAGCAACGCGAAGCGCGGCTGTCGAAGCCACCTCAATCGTACTAAAAATCAAACCAAACCATCAAAACCTACTACTACTACTTGGCTATGAAAAGTGAAAAAAGAAAACAATTAATTACTAGAAAACAGCGAAACAGCATCTCTACACTACTTGTAAGCTGCTCGACGTATCACCAGTAACTAGAAAAGACAAGTTAGGAATTCTGATTCTACTATTTTACTAGGAAACACCGGAGTAGCGATCGGCGATCCGCTTTGCTGCCGATCCCGATTTGGGATGGGCCACTACTACTACTGTTACTACTATGTACTACGTTTTAGTATTACTCCTAGTAAAACGGCTAATGTGAAAGGGGAAACGAATAGGGGGTGTTATGGTCGATCAAACTACACAGAAACACACACAGATGCAAAAATGAGAAGCAAAAGACTAATGACTCCGTTAGCGTTTCCGGGAAACTGTGGACAGGAATCAAAATCTTTTCTGGGTCACCTAAAAAAGGCGAAACCATTTCTCTAACGTAACCTTTTTTAACAAGCAAGTCTCGAGCAAGATTCGGGGCGAAAGAAGGGACGAAACACTACTGTTCTGGTCAGGGACCGAGCCCTATGGAGCCCCTTGTAGAGAGAGCTTTTAATTAACAGCCGATTATCTAGTCGAAAATTGAAAACGGGATGCTGAAAGTAAGATTTAGTAGACGAAAGCGGACGTAACGAAAAACTCTGATTGAGTACGAGAGACAAAGAAACAGAGCGACAGAGAGAAGTGGTTAAATTAAAGAGAAATAGTAAAGAAGGAAACCGTAGAGTAGTAGAACACTTTCATAACGTTCATTAACTAATTAACTAATGTCATTAAAACAAAACGAGAAGCAACGCGTAAATCGTCGAGATGGAACGCAACCAAAAAGAAAAACAGAATGAAAACGGTTCAAATAGCAAACAGGATAATGAAATGGATTAAATCAAACACTTTAAACGTACGCACGGGGCGCGTGAGCCCCGATTTTAAATTGAACAACTAAACTAAACTCTATTCTGATATATGATATGATACACAACGTAGTAAAGGACGGCACTCTGTGGCCCGGCCGCCATTCTTGTTATGAACCGCGAGAGCAACGGAACACAGAAGTTAAGCTTAATAAGCTATAGAAAAAGTAGTAGAATAGAAACTAGAGAAAAAAAACATGTTTCACACCGCAAAGATGTAGGTCTGTTGAAAAGTTTTGAACGCATTGTTAGTCAGCGAAAAACGGCGCGCTAGGATGTAGACACGCGCAACACGCGAGGCCACCGCGGCCGAGTGGTGATGGTGCAACTGATGCGGCGGCGACGGAACTCCAAGCCCCAACGGGTCAGTCACCACCACTCGGCCCGCCGTGGCAAAACACATCGTTCTTCCTCGATCGTTTTCTCTCGAACGGACCAAAAACCAAAATGATATTTGCTAGCAAGGGCGGCGCAGAATACATGTGTACATAAGACAAGGGCCGGATCTGGGCAGCGGATATGCGACACGACAGAGATTGCCGGTTCACGACGGACGACGACACGTTGGTTGGAAAGTAGCTAAAGGCTTTGTTAATCCATTCTAGAAAAAGTGTTGGAAAAGTGTGGCCCTATTTTGAATGTTATCAGTTTGAGACGCTGGTCGTTGGAACGTGCTCCTTCCGTCCCTGTCTCTGTCCCTGTTATTGCTTTTGGGAAGCGAGCGTAACCGCGTCAGAAAACTGCCATCTGGACCGCCAATGCGTTCAAAGCGATTGTGCAAAGAATTCGAAAATCTACTAAACGAAAAAAGCGCGTCAAACTGCCAATACGTGAATTTCAATCGGTGCGCATCTGTCCCGCAACAGTGCCCCCCCAAAGCTGTCCCCGAAGCGTGTTCCGTTTGTTACTCATACTCTTATAAGGTGCTGATGCTAACCTTCACACTGACCAAAAGGAAGCAGAACGCGATCTCTCACTCTCTCTGTTTCGTACGTAAATCGGAAACTGTATGTTATGCTTAAGTAGTAACGAAAAACAATGGAACCACGAAACAACCAATCGATTTAACACACAACCACGACTGCCAAACGAACCACAACCAACCACTGTGCGCGCTGCACCGAAAAACGATGACGTTAGACTATTTTTAAATCGCCGGAATCCACGGGCCGGCGCGGAGTAGAATCTTTCACCTTCACCAACTACCAAGGATCCCCGACGGACGGTCGGACCGAGTGTGTATTTAAGGACTATCGATCGATCCACTCCGAATCGATCCGAATCGATAGAGCGGCGTGCGAGAGTTACTAAACAAACTATTAATCTGTTGGACAAAAAACAAAACGTTTAGCCGAAACCGGAATGTAGGAATAAATTCTAGATATTAATGTGACGATGTTTTTTGCGTTCGCGCAAGGACTCCCCACAAGGAAGGAGGACGTAAATTCACATGTTGCAACACGCAAGCAAAGATATTGACACTCGTTAAAACTGAAGCAAGGAAACACTTATCGCGCCATCCCGGGGTGTGATCACATCCACATCTTAGTTCCTTTCTTAGTTCTCCGATTCACCCCCCTACAAAAAATGCCAGCCCCGGGGCTGTTGTAAATAACGGTGCGATCTGCGACCGGCGACGGGTAGAAGATAGCGAGGGAACGATACGTTGTTTCAGTCCAGACTAGCGGTCCAGACCCCCGAAAGAGCCAGAAGTCCCACGGAAAACGGTCCCCTGGCCCATGCCAAAACATTAAACCCCTCTAGAGGGCCCTGTGGCCGACTGCTTGTCTGACCGCAAAGCCAACCAGCCAACTTTACTCCACCCAACACTTCGCGTTCCTGTTGTAAATGATTCAGAAATTATATAAAAACCAGTTCCACACAGACAGACAGAGTAGACAGTGTCCAGTTAAATTACAGTTAGAAGCAAACAGAGAGCAGACTTTGAGTTCGGTTCGAAATGACCCGTGTAATGACCCTGAGAAAGAGACTTCATGACAATAAAGTGGGCGAGCGAGATGGCCGAGGGCACGAACTACTAGGTGGGAGGGGAGAGGTGGGCTAGGACGGACCGGGGAGGGCGCAGCAAATGATAGAACCTCGACCGGGGCGTACTGGAATTACAGTGACAAGCGACTAGATTTGTATGTGAGTAGTAGGAACTGAAACACGACGATCGGGAGTCCTTCGCGGACACGGGAAGAGTTTCTTTCGTTTAGCGCGTACACTTTGAGGTCCCACAAAAAAAGAAAAGGATGTTGCCGGCAGGCAAATATAATCAAAACACGGTTGACTGCGGCCCGTTCGTTGCGCAGGGGACACGCGGAATTCAAGATAATCCTTCCGAAAGATCTTTCGATGATAGTAACGATTAACGATGCAACGGGAAACCGGTGAGCAACTAAACTTAACGACAAAACAAAACAAAAACATTAAAGTAACTGTGCGAGTGTGAAGTTATTAATTCAGAAAACACTTAAACCAATTCAATGGCTAGCGGGATTTGACCGGAACGTGTGTCGGAGCACTAACAGGAATGGAATGTGTGGATCGCTGTGAGTTTATAGAATTCCACCACCCAGCGAGGGGGGCATTTAAAGAACGAGGACGAAGAACTGTTTAGCGGCAAGAACCGAGAACGGTCGACATTCTTGAAGAGAAAGCAAAATAAAGCAAATCAATCATATCATTTAATATTTGAACCAAATCGACCGCCGTCGGACGTTGTGCCGGCTCACAACCACCGTCTACTACGATCTCTCTCTTTGGGGACGCACTACTTTCATTTCCTTCCATTCATTGTTGTTTTTTATTTCAATCGCATATTTTCATATTGTACATCCGCTTACTGTGATTGCGCCCTTCTCTGGCGCCTTTTTAATTCTTTTCCAAGGAGCGAAACAACGATGACGAGTCCAAAGGCATCGGTTGCAAAATTTCATCACCATCTCTTTAGCGATCTTTAGCAAAGGAGGCCGAGGCCTTTGCGTAATATCAAAGTTTAACAATTTTTTGGAACCCAACGAGAGCGCGGGAACGGGAAATCCGAAAGAAAGTGGTACCGCAAGCGGCGGGGAATCAACGGGTTTGTCGCCGGTGTAGTAGTAGCTGGTAGTGGTAGTGATCAACAGTAGTTATCGTTGGGATACGCGCGATCCGTTTTACTTTTCCCCCCTGACGATCGTTGTGCCACCGAAGACGCGGCATGCGTTGCCTCTCGCTTTGTTACACATCCCTCACAACCACATTACTCGGTAGGATCGCTAGAAACGGAACCGTGGATCGAATAAAGCTCTAGCGGTCGCGATCCAGGATCAAGGTTCAAGAGCAACACTTACCCGCTGTAGTTCTTCGTGTGTGGGCAAATGTCATCTTCCTGGTTTCCGAGCGATTTTTTAATGAACTGAAAAAATAATTTGTGCGATAATTGGCGTGATCGAGTTGAGCCGAGAGAGCCGGCGAGCCTTACCAGGGGATTCAGCAGGATCTCTTCGTCCATTTGCAAGATCTGCTTGTTCAGGTCCATCACCAGACTGATTTCGGTCTGTACGCGATCGAACATTTCCTGATTATTGTACTGCTCCGGGTCATCCTTGAACACGACCATACCGTCCTTCTGATTGATGGTGGCAAATATTTCGCCCGATTTGATCTGGAAAACAGAACCAGACAAACAGATTGCAGACCAATGGGAAGGTGGTGCGCCATGCCCCCATGGCTTACCATGTTCAGGATGTACTTTTCGGCCTCGGCCGGTCCACTCAGCTGCACCCGGCTGGCCACGTCGGCCAGCGAGAGCGTGAGGAAGGTTTTCGTGAGCCGCTGAATGTTTTTCTTGTACAGTGACGACACGACCTGCTTCACCAGACCCATATTGTGGTCGCGCTGGAACGGATCGCGGTACTTGTTCACCACCGTCCGCAGCTCTTCGCTGGAGGACGTGTTGTACGCGGTCGACAGGTCATGGTACGCGTGGCTGAGCGGTTTCATGAAGCGGGTCGTGATCACCTGCGAGTACTTCGGTATCGGGAGCACCTTGCCGTGCAGGATGAGCGACACCAGGATGTACTTCTTGTACGACTCGAGCATGATGTGCGACATCACCATGGCCGGCGTCGAAACGGCCACCTCGAAGAAGTACAGGGCCCGCTCGTAGTTTTTCACCGCGCAGTACACCATGCCGCCGTAGTAGTAGTAGAGCAGGAAGTACTTCGTGTCCGCATTGTTGTCGTGCGTCGTCGCTATCGCCGTGATGTCGATGTCCAGCACGCGTAACGCCGGGTTGAACACCTTCGCGCACAGGCACAGCTGGCACAGGTCCGCGTGGATGGGCGTGAGCTGCGAGTTGAACAGGCGGATCTTTTCCACCGCCTGCACCAGCACCGTCACCCCGAGGATCGTGTGCTGTTTGTGTTTCACCAGCGCGTTCGTCAGGTGATGGCAGAGTTCGTAATCTACGGCGAGGGGCGAGGAGCGAATAGAACAGATTAGTGACGGCCTGGGTGGATGCCTTCGTTGTACGCGGTGACTTACAAACATGTGGTGCGCATCGTACTTGTTCGCCGTTACAGAACGTGATAAACTCCCGTACACTTCGTAGCACATTTTCCGTCTCGTCTACATTCTGCTAAAGGAGAAAAGGGCTCAACACGGGTGGCTTAAGGGGAAGGCGGACGACCCTCGTACTTACACAGGAATCGTTAAACTTGGCCGCCAGCACGTACAGCACACCGAGCGAGTGCTGCTGAATGTCCAACGTTTCCAGCACATTGTCCAGGATGTTTCCGTTCTTCGACAGCAGCTCCGTCGAATCGGTTAAATAGTCCGCCAGCTCCAGAAAGTTGCCTATGGGAAAGTATACGGACCGTGTTACGGACTCCACCGGAAGCCACCGGAAGCCACCGGATTGCATCCCTGTCCCCACTACCTACCGGCGGTACTCTGGGCACGGACATGATTGACGTAGTGTTCCAGCGGTGAAGCCATCGTTCCGGGTGCAGGTTAAACGGTGTAAAACGAAAGCTCGTGGTGCTACAAACTAGTGCCAGGATCAATGTGCCTTGCGCGGCCGGAAGAAGACTCGGCAAACCCGGACACGGGGGTAGATTGCTGTGCTGCTGCTGGCGCACGAGGAGAACCTACCGAGAATTACCGCACACAGATTTCTTGCGAAACGATTCGGTCGGCGAAGCGGAGATCTGATCTGTCAAATGCGCGACGGACCGCGAGAACACAAAGCAACACTCGACTCGCCGACTCGCGGTGCTGCTGCTGATGTTGAGGGTTAACGTCAGTCGGTGTCGGCGATGTCAAACGGTTCAACCGGTAAAGTAAAACAACCAACAAGCGGTTAGTGAACAATCCAAAAAAACACTGTTTAAATGTAAAACTACTCACATCAAATTATTTATTTATTTTTTACAGGTTTTTCAAACTGTCGCTAGTCGCCGAAACCCGGTGTGAGTGAATGAAGCCCCTCCGAGCGTTGCTTTTGACAGCACCGCTTTGACAGTTCAGAAAAACAGCGGAAGGTCGAAATCGCAGTAAGCGGCAGCGTCTAATTGTAAAATCAGTTAATTGCGTTTTAAATATCTCTTTTCGGACCGTTCGTTGAGTGTGGAAGATGGAAGTCGACGAAACGAACGAACCTCGTGGTAGTCCGGTACGCATTTTTGGCGAAAATGGAAAATCCTATGTACCCTGCTTACCCCCTTTTTCTCTGCCTCCTACAGTTCGATCCGGACAGTTTGGTCGAATACGACCCAGAGGTTTTACCAGCGGCGGCGGCCACCAATAGCTCCGTTGCGGTTCGTTCAGAAACCCCACCGGCAATCCCGTTGGAAGAAACGCCGCTGGTGCGATGCCGTGCTTGTGGTGCTATGTTTCACACTCGCAACGAAGTCTCACGCCACGTACTGGACACGCACGTTTCGCAGTCCACTGCTCCGCAACCGGTAGTGGTGCTGCTCGTTACCGAAAAGGAGGCCCGTTCCATGGCGTGGAGAACTCCGGATCCAAGGCGAACGTACGTGTGTGGCAGCTGCCGCAGCTACGTTGGCTATACGCTGCTCGAAATACAGCGCCACATGCGGGCTCACGTGTGTAAGGACGATAAGCCGCCTCCGTACGATTCCGTCGTTCCGCCGTCGGTAGACGAAGCCGATACGGACGTGCCCTCCTCCTCGTCGGCCGCCGCTCGTTCGTACAGCAGTACGTCCTCGTCCGACGACGACGACCCGGACGGGGACAGACAGGTAAAGACGATCGGAAAGTCTTTCCGCCGAGTTCTCTCCCAAGCAAGGCACACCCCACCCGATGCCGCTAAGCCCGACGTCGTCCGGTATCTGCGTGCGACGACGATGAAATCGTTGATGGCCAAGACAAAAGCGGAAGCGAGGTACAAGTGCTCACGCAAAGGCTGTCCGTATCGATTCGCGTCCCTCGTCAATCGCGATCAGCATCTCCGGTGCCACGCGAACGACGTGACGACGGTCTCCGCGGACGGTGGCTCTCCGAGGGCCGGGTCCCACAACGGCAAGCGACAGCGGTTCGGATTCAAGTGCTTTCAGTGCGACCAAAAGTACGAAAGCTGGAAGAAGTGTATGACCCACCTGTGGAACGATCACCGCACCGACCTGGGCATGTCCCGGTGTAAGCTGTGCGACAAGCGGTTCAACAACGTAGTTCACCTGTACCAGCACCTGCAAACACACCGACCGAAGGAGCTCCGTTACATCGGCTGCCGCTTCTGTGACCTACTGTTTGCCAATCGGGCCCAGCGTTCCGTGCACGAAGCTTTGCACCGCAAACCCCCTACAGCGGCAGTGGCCACGGCGACGGCGACGGCAACGGCACGGAATCGACGACCGAAACAGATCGTTCCATCGACGGCCGCCGACGCGGGTACTGGCCAGTGTTCAAACGGTGGCGAACGCTTTGCCGTTCCCCCCGCAGAACCGGAGAAACCTCGCTGGTACTACGAACAGCAGTGCAGCATTTGCCATCACATGTTTTCGAACGCCAAAATCCTCTCGAAACACATCAAAACGGTCCACCACAAGATAAAGCCGTTCATCTGCAACGTCTGCGGGTACAAGTCGGCCCGAAAGTATACGCTCAACGTAAGTTGAAGGGAGAACTCCCTCCCTCGGGTTCCGCTAATAATTGGTCCCATTCTTTCCGTAGATTCACATGCGTCAGCACTCGGGCCAGAAACCGCTGGCGTGTAAAAGCTGCCCGTTCCGGGCGGCCGACCCGAGCGTGATGCACTATCACGAACGACGGCACCGGGAAGAGAGGATGTACCAGTGTCGCAGTTGCGGGTACACCACGGTCCAACCGAGCGCACTGAAGCCCCACATCATGGTGCACCACCCGCGCGAGTACGAGCGTATCAAGTGCAAGCTGTGCGCCTTCACGTCGGTCAATCCCGAGAAGCTGAAGCGCCACTGTGCGGATCACGAGGCGGGACTGATCGCGGGGCCCGAGGAAGATTCGCGCGAGGCCGATAACGGCGCCAGCTTGCCGGCGGAATCCAAGCGGCCGCCCAAGAGTGTGCTCGAAATCTCTTCCGACTGCTTTCTGCCGCTGGAGAGCGTCGATTCGGTGGTGCACGATGCCGGTGGCATCACGATACCGGCGGCGGCCGTTATCAGCGTGCCCACCACTCACTCGGAGGATACCCAATTCCCCGCCTAAGTCGAAAAATGTGGTGGCCTAACCGTAAATTCATCCGTAATTCCGAACATATCTCACCACAGCGAAAAGTGCACCATAGTCGGGAAGCCTACTACGATCCGATCTGTGTTGCTAGGAGACTATCCCACTTGAGCGAGTTTGACATTTAGTAGTCATGGCTACTTTGCTCTGGAGCACAGAATTGTTTTCCCTTTTCCCTTTCGCAATAATCGGACACATTTTCCGGGTTCCACACGAATGGCGGAATTTATGTGCATTGTATTAACGCGCCCCATTGGCCGGAAAAGGCGCTCACAACTTACCACCAAAAGTGAAGGCCCCCGATCGACTGATCGATATGGCCGATTCACGCATAAGGAACGACGTGCGGCGGCACGCAATGCCCGTGCGATTACAATCGATCGATCGATCGTGTTCCCATGCGTTCGCACAGCCGTTTTCCCACGGCCTCGAGTACACCTCGAGTGTGTGAATCAAAGCCCATCCACTGCCAGTCTGTTCCCGAATGTCGTCCAGCAATAAAGCCTCGTCGATCGTGTACAGTGTAGCGACGCGCAGAAATCGCGATGCGGCCCGAAAAGCGTTAACCGAGTTCTTCTACCCGGAGGAACCGCTCACGCTCGCCTATCGGTACGGCCGGGAGGTGACGGTGGACGATCTGGAAAACTCCTTGGCCTTCCTCGACCAGGGCACGGTGACGCTCGCAACGCTCAACGATCCGGAACTGGGCAGCAACGCGGCGGCGGCGCCGGTGGTCGGTATCGCGATCGGTGGTCCCTCGCATGCCGCCCTGCAGGTGACGGTCGAGACGCAAAAGTTTACCGACGTTATGGCGTTCCTAAAGATGGTCTCGGATCGGAGTCTGCCGGGGGCTCGGGGATCGCGACCGTGCTACAATCTGCACTGCCTGGCCGTTCATCCCGCGTTCCGTGGTCGCTCGATCGCCCGCCGGCTGGTGCAGGAACAGCTGCTGCTGGCCAAGAGCGCCACGTTCGACGCCTTTACGGCCGATGCTACGGCCTCGGCCTCGGCGCAGTTGCTGCGCCAGCTGGGCATGCAGGAAATCTCGCGGATGCGGTTCGATCAGTACCGTAACGAGCGTGGCGAGCCCGTGTTCGATACGATCCCTGACGCCGAAGTTATCACACTGGAACAGTTGTTGTAGAGAACTGAATAAAAGCTGGTTCTCAAACAATCCTACCCTAGCGCGGTCGTGTTGTATTTGTTTGCTTTTTATTCATACACATTCACTTAATACACGTTTGCCTCTCCCCGCTCGGCGTATCACACTCTCGGCCGCGCGCGTACCTCTGTCCGTCTGTCTCGTATCCTTCCGGTAGTTCTTTTTCCGGTAGGGAACAATTATTCCGTAAATCTACAGACGAAAAACAAAGCCCAAAGTGATTCGTTTTGCTGCTGCTGCTGCTAGTGATGGAGATGATTATGTGGTTTGCCTCCGACCGATCGACACTTGATCGTACGAATCTTGCTTACTATTGTTCTGCGCTCTTCTCCTGTGTCCTTCACTACGCCACCGTTCAACGACAAGGTTCGAAAAAGTACAACCCAACAAACTGTGTCGATGTTGCGATCTTCTCTAAGTCGATCTAACGTTCGAAAAACTAACTGCGCGATCGTTTTCACTAATCTCTAGGAAAGTACGGCGAACGCGATAGCGGAAGTAGCGTTAATTTGGCATAGATTTGGGTTACGGATTAAAGTGACCTATCGGGCTAGCAGATCCTATGGATCCTACGGAACGAAGAAGAAGCAGAGTGATGATCCTTGGCTGATCCTACCTTGGGAGTGGGGTTTTGTCCTCCGCTGCCGCGTGGTTCGATTCTAATCCGAAACCTTAGTCCCTCTTAGACAGAGAACTTTCGGGAACTCGACACTACTCTACACAATAGGCGCAGCGGCGGCTTGAGGCGCGGCTTGAGAAGAGTTTGCGCCATCGAACAGCAGACACGGAATAGTGAAAGGGAAGTAGTTGAAGGCAAAGTGGGTGGCCACCATACTACCAGAGCGGAGAGTTCGAAATTACCTACAAAAGATCCTCTACACCCCGACGACGCGTGAGCCTGTGTGGTTGTGGTTGTTGTTGTGTGTGTGATGTGAATGTATTTATACGAAAAAGGTCCAGCCTTATCTAACTGCTAAACTTTGCCACGGCTAACATGCTGCGGTGCTCTCCATCATCGTCATGCCATCGGGTCAGATGTGGGTTTGAAGGGGAAGTTTTAAATTAAAATAGCTTACACACCGGCGCGGTAGGGAACCGATCACGGGTCACGGGGACATTGAAGCGTACCGAGAGAAAGCGTACAGAAAGATCAAACAGTCAAGACCAGTTCCCTCCAATTGCGATCGCTCAGTGCAAAGACTCACATTCCAAGGTTGATTAAGTAACTTTAGTAAACCGCTCTCCGCCCGCATATTGATCGGATTGCATTCAAAGGTGGAACACATCACATCGGGAAGCGGGACACTGTGCTGTGTGTGTGGTGTTGTGGTGTGTAATGAATGATCACGTCCCCCCACGGTGCCACGTCTATGTGGCACGTCCTTTCCGCGTCAGCAGTTCACCTCAACGAACCACATCTCAGTTCCTTACTCTCAGTTCCTTCCTTACAGATACAGAAACACGAAGATCGCTTATTCGCAAAAGTATGCCCATTTTACGCTTATAATCCGCGCGATCGCACCGCGCACGGAACGCGGTCACAGACCGACAGACAAACAGACAGACAGACAGACAGAGTCAGAAATGGGTTAGTTAAAAAACGTCTAGCGGCTCGTCCTTCGTCCCGCCGTTTTACACACACACACATCAACGGACATACTGACACCAAATGTGGAAACAACACGTTTAAAACGACACCAACGTAATGTACCTGTGTTTTTGATTCCTGTGTTCCTGTGTTCCTGTGATCGTGGATTTTCGTGTGCCCTTTTTCCATTTCGGGGGATTCCGCGCAGTTCGCGGTTTCAATTGTGCTTCGTTTGCGTTATGGTGTTGGCCACTTCTTAGGCGGAATTGTAGGTAGGTGTTCGTGTGTCTGGTTTTAGGTTTAACTTCACATGCCACGGCCACCGCAAATTCGCACCAAATACAAAAATGCCCAAAATGGCTAATCACTTCTGCTACTTATCATCTTTCGCTCGCCCCTCTCTCTCTCTCTCTGTGCCTGTCCCTTAATTGTATCGCTTCTGGCACGGATCGTCCCCGTGCCCGTTTTCCTTACAGTTCCCGGGCCGGGCCGGAACCGCACGCGGGTTATAAATAACTTAAAATTTCATTACTCTCTAAAAAGACGTTAATAGGGGAAACAAAGAACAGGACGTTTATGATACAAATGGTGCAAAATCTCTCTCTCTTTCTCTCTGCGACCCTAGCTGATAATTTTTCCTACCCCGATCTCTCTCTCTTTCTCTCTCTGTGTCCCCGAACGCTTCGCGTGGTGTTTCTGTTTAATACATTGGTTGGGTTAAAAAACAAAACGGACACAATCGGACACTTTCTCGGCGGTCTCGACGGCATTCCAGGTCCGTCGTTCCGCTGTGACTTTTTAAGTAAACTATTCGCCCCGCACCGGGCGAGAGAAAACGGAACGGGCTGTGGCCATGACTCGTCGGGGTTATCTTCTCCGAAAGGGGTCTGTTTGTGTGCCCGTCCTTGGGCCCGTCCTGCGGCAGGCCACGTCCCTTCCCGAAGTGATTGGATATGCTTATAAAATGATACTCTGTAAACGGTATTTTAGTCCGCACAATCTGCATCGAATTTCGGGTTTCCCACTAAAAAAGGGGAAGTGAAGAACAAAAGCTACACCAGCGGCCCTCAAGCGGGGGGGGGTCCAGTCATTTTCCAGTCGCTGACCCAACAAACTGACCACGAAATGGGTGTTTCTTTCTAAGCTGTAATGCGCGGCGTCCTCTGGCAACACGGGGGCGACGACCAAAAAAATCAAAGGGTTCGCGACAAAAGAAGGCGGCCGCCACGCCACGGTCCGGTTGGGTGGTGGTGGCTTCCGGGACGTGTGGATGTGACCACTTCAGACCGACAGCGAAACGAAGCTGTTGTACTGCGTTATGTTGCGCTTCAGGATGTCGGCGCACAGCCCGAGGACCCGCTCGAACCGGGCACGGTCCAGCTTGACGCACTTGAGTGGCCCGCGCGCAATGACGGTGGCGGCCCGGGGCCGGTCCAGCAGCAGTGCAATCTCGCCAAAGTAATCGCTCGGTCCGAGCCGGCCCACTTCCGCGGCCTCTTCGTTCTGCGGGAATCGAAAAGAAGTGAATTAGTCCCGCGGAGGGTCCAGTTCCAGTGATGGGTGTCTTACCTCGCCCCGCTTCTGCATGACGGTGGCACAGCCTTCGACGATGATGTAGAAGTCGTTGCCGGGTTCGCCCTGCCGTACGATCGTTTCGCTGTCCTCGAAGCTCACCGGTTCCAGGGCGTCCGCCACCGTCAGCCGTTCCCACTTGTCGAGGCTCTCTGCGGAAACAACACACTCGATTAGCGTCACTCAAACACCGGAGCACCCCGGACCACCTAGCCCCGGACTCCCGTACCTAGGATGGACACTCGAGACAGGAACTCCTCGTACATCTTGCGCTTGCGGATCGTCGAGCCCATCAGGATGCGCCGGTACGAGTCCCGGTCGATGCCCCACAGCTTGACGTCGGTTTTGGCACGGACGGTGGCCGCACGGGGCGTACCGTAGATGAGGGCCAGCTCACCGAAGCTACCGCCCTCGCTGATGGTCGTCACCTGTTCGCTATTTACAAAGACCTGCAAATGGACACGCAACCGAGGAGTGAGTTTTTTGTGTTTTTTTCGGTGCGGTCAAACCTAACGGACGGGAGGGCCTCAAACTAATGAGCACAGGTCCCATTATTATTATGCTGGGTCGTAATTTACCCTCCGAGAGACACATAAAACATTGCCATTTGACGTTTCGTGGGCCGCTCCCAACCGGAACGGAACATATGTGTTTGGCGGCCGGCCCACGTCCTCCCTCGACTCCGGTTCATTGTGTGGGTGAACTTTTAATTAGAAAAAGTTTTCGTTTTGTGCTCCCATCTGTACACGGTGGCCATTTTAAACCCCAAGCCCCGAAGCCACGGGAGGCGAAAAGGTCAAAAGGAAAGTTTTGGCTGCGAACGACAATTTTAATCTCCGCTTAAGGGCCGCGTTGGGTGTGATGAAACGGTGGTGGCCTCTTTCGCTTCACAACAAATCCTGACCGGACCGGAAAGTTCTAATTGAAACGACGGCAAATCAAATGGCCTCCTTTCCGCCGTCCGGACGCGGGCGCGCCCGCCCAATCAGATAATCGGCCTCGGGTCTCTGATTGTTTGTGCGGACCGGTGATTTCCAACCGGCCGGGGCGTCCGGCTCCCGTCCGGGGGCAGAGTGACAAACCCCATCTTACGGTCGGTCAAGTGACCGCAACCGCAACGGCGGGGAATAAAGTGGCCAGTAAACGTTTACCGAGCCCCTTCGACTAGTAAGCCAAACCTCATTTGTGATGTAAGCCGGGGTCTGAGAGCGGGGTTCGACCAATCTGGCCGGGGCTCGACGGCCCAATCATTCCGATGCGGCTCGACGTGACTTAGGAGGGATAATTTCAGGGGTTATCGGATAAGTGAGGCGAAAGCACCGGCTGGAATCGGTTCGGGTTGATAACTTTTCGTGAAATTCAAAAGATCCAGCACCGAATCCAGCCAGACGGGGGTCTGCCAGGCTATCTGCCAGCCCCCGGGAACCGTATTTACTGAACCGTGTAAACCGACCAGACGTTATCTGCGCCCCAACAATGCCCTAGAACGGACCGCAAGGGGGCGGCCACAAAAAAACCCGCAAAATTGCACGGGCGCAACGTGAAGAACCGGGTCAAGGGAAGGACGCAAGATTCCTCTCCATTAATTAGCCACAACAAACAGCCCCCGGCCAGCTGTTCCAACTCGCACAGGAGGAGGTCAGAACCGCACCCAGGCGCGGGGGTGCCAGACGAGAACTTAAATTTGCACGCATCTTGTGTTTGTTTACTCATTTCCGCGGCGCGGCGGCACCATAAAATTTTACACCAGACCGCGGGATGGCCGCGGCGGAAATTTGATCGAATGCAATTTAGGCCCCTCGCCCGTGCTGACGGATTGTTTGTTTGGCTTCGGGAATTACGCAGCAACCACAACCCTCGATTCCTTACCTCAACTTCGCCGATGTCGATGACGTAAAAGTTGTCCCCCTCGTCGCCCTGCTGGATGATCGGGTCGCCGGGCAGGAAGGTGCACGGGAACATGGCGTCGAAGATGTCCGACCGCTCGTTCTCGTCCAGGTGCGAAAACAGCACGTTCTTTGCGATCGCCTTCGACAGCGCGGCCATCGTTTTGTAGTCCTTCGGGACCACTTTCTTCACGTAGCTGGTCGCGTCCTCCTCGGTGACCGGCTCGGCCGAGATGCCACCGCGGCGCCGCACCGGCGGCGCCGTGGTCTGTGGCATCGGACTCAGATCGTCCAGATCGTCCGGTGTGGCCGCCTGCTTACTCGCATCCAGCTTCGCTTGCTCCTGTGCGAGAGAGAGAGAGAAAGAGAAAGTCATTGAGATTAACATTTCAGAGGGTTCCAAACAAACAACGCGAGGCCACGGCCACAGAAAAAATCCGCTCCGCGTGAATAATGGAACCCCGTTCCGCGGGGTATCCGATCCGGGGAGCGGATCCAGATTCTCATGTTTGTTTACAGCATCTCATCGGCGCAAATATTTACTCCCCACTCAGACCTTTGGCCACTGTGTATAAAATCTTAAGTAGCCTTACGCACTCGAACAACACACCCCCGGGGACCGGATCGATAGGGGTCCCTTTCTCCGGTCCGGCACGAAAAAACCTGTTGCAGCAGTTTCACGGTTCACCACGGCTCTTTTTCGACCGTTTAAAACTCACAATTTTGTGGGCCATCCTTGACCCTTAACCTTCACCCACCGGCGGCGTGTGTGTGCGAGGGAACCAGGGCGAGGGCCCGTAAAGTACTTTCTCGGTCCAACGCTCGGCCCTGCGCCATCTGCTGCTTGCGTGACTGATTACTATTTTGGAACTCCCTTGGGGGCTCCCGGGACCAGTCGCTTCTGACAGAGTTTCCACAACTTAACCCAGCCGAGGCCGAGGCCCACCTCGGGTGGGAAAATGATTTGCCACTTCTGTCGAAGGCGCCCGCCCGAGTCTATTAAAGGAACTATTTGTTATCGTCGACCCGGTGTGGTTTCTGGCGAGAAATGACCAATTTTAGACACGCAAGACCGCATCGCATCCTCACGCGGGACGCTAGTTTGCGCGAACATCTATTTTAGCAATATGTCCCCCGGCGGCCGGAGCGGGTGTTTGGCAAAGGAAAATATTAAAATATGACGGGAACGGCAATCGTCGCCACAAAGTGGCCACACGACAGATGAGCAAGCGAAAGGCGAAAGCACGCAATATTGATGAAGTAAATATTGTTCTTCTAAATAGTGTTCCGAGACCGGTGTCGCTTGTCCGCTGGGGCGCGTCCGGTATGCAAAAAACAGCAAACAACGCCACAACATATGTTTACCACATTCTACCCGCGTTCCGGCCTTCCGTCCGTCGGTGTTGCCGATTGTTGCTGTAACAAACCCCAAGTCTGGGCGTCCGACGTTTGTGCTGCGCACTGACAATAAGTAATTCACTATTGAAACGGGACGCACTGTTTTATCGGTCCGAACCGAGTCCGAGTCGAGTGGCGCGCCCGACTAATTAACACGTCACACTCGACCGAAATCCGATTCCGAAACGCCCGACTCCCGAGAACGGGGCTTGAGATCTTTTCTCCGGCCATCTCTTGCCTAGAACCGGACGCCCGAGTGGTGACCTCATGGGATATTTAATCCCGTGTCACGTGAATTATTCATCCAGCTCCGGGCAGACTTCGGTAACTTCTTTCAAAGTGGGCCGACTGTGAGTCGGGCAAAATAAACTACAGAGCTTTCGTAGGACAAAACTCTGGGCCACAACTTGTTGCAGGTGCCGGCGCAAAGTCCAGCCACAAAACCCGAACACCGAAAAGCTAGGCTTTAAGGGGCGTAAAACTTTGAAACAACATCCAGTGAACCTGTAAGCAAGAAGGGCTAAGAAACGTGCTTATTTACACGCCGGAGTTGGACCGCCGGAATAATGAACCGGAAAGAGATTGATTAGACACTCATTTGTCTTAATCCGCGCGGCGGTGGATTCGCGGACGGACCGACTGCACGAACTGGTTGTTGATTAATTGTGCCCCATTCATCATCCGTCACCGGTCCGCGGTCTTTGGGGTCTATTGCTGCGACTTTAAAACACGAGATCGAGCATGATTGAATCAACTTTTTGGTCAATTCTCTCCGCGAGGACCGGCCTTCCAGCGTGTAGAGATGATGGGATCACTTAACCGGCCCATGGTTGATGAATCGGGTGGGTTCCCAAAATTAGTCTCCCGGGGTCATAATAGCACGTTTATTTAATGGTGTTTTAGGTTTCCTTTCACGACCACCATCAACAAGAGGTTGACGTCGCGGGCGTGCCCACTTGGGACCCCGCGGGACCCAACCCACTCGGCGGCGACGAAAAATTAGCACATGTCACGTGTCGTATAAGGCAAGACAAGCGAGCACCGAGGCCAAGAGAGTGTGGGACGCAAAACAACAACGCGACTGATGAGAGCGGACAACTGAGTGGGATATCCGGCCATTGCGCGCCGTCGCGCGCTGGAAGATGGACCACATGTTCCTGCCCTGCCACTGGCACTGGGCGCGCCCGCATACAAGATACCAAGTCGGGCGGTTCATTTACTCAATCACGGTCCGTGTGTCAAACTTTTGATTCATCGCGCTCGAAGTGAGGGCCCATTTGTCTTCCGAAAGCAGCGGTCACGTTCAATCGCATGTCAAGTGTCCACACTTACTGGTGCCGGTGGCCTTCAGTCAGTGAGCATTATGAGCGAACGGGTATCAGTTACGGCCGCCTATCGGGCCTCGTGTGAGGTATTTAAATAAATGTAATCTTTGCTCGGAACCCGCCTCAGAACTCGCCTCGGAGCACAGCCCAGCACATTCAACACACTATTCAGCGTAGCGTGGCCACACAATGGTTCGACGCAGAATGAAAGCTCCTTATCCCTTGCCATAACGGTCGATTGGCTCGTCTTTTCTCCACATCCGGCGCTCGGACTCCGCGCGTTGGACCACCTTTATTTTTATACACCCAGAGCGACCCAAGACCCAGAATGGCCCAGACCTAAATGGAGTAAAATGAAAGTTCATTACATGACCGACCGGGTTATTAAAACGTAAGTACGCCCCGCTATATTTAGCACACGCCAGCCAGCCCTTTTCGGAACCGTGGTGACTTGGCATAAGTAACGGAGCGCTCGCTCCTTCTCGGTCTCGGCCTGGTGGCCAGCCGTGCCGTGACAAGCGTGAAGACAGCACATCTTCCAAGAATTTGCTTGAAGAACGCGCTTTACGAAAAGAGGGAATCAATAATTTAATCAACCAAATCGAGTTCCCACACCGGCCACGACCCCTTTGACGCACCAATTCATTTACGGGGACATCGGTGAACGACGTTCTAATGTGTTGGCGGCCGGAAGAAGAACGGATCGCCGGATCGTCTGCGTGCGCTAATTGTTTGACGAGTGATTAGAAAAATGTTTGACCACAATCAGCTCACGTCACGTCACCGGGGCACAATTATGGGACAAGCGTGTGACGCGGTTCGCGTGTCGTCGATGATTCGCTCCCTCGGCGACGACGACGACGAAGCCCGTAAAACCCGTCAAATTGGAATCGGGGTTCTTCATTCGACAACAGGTTGTTTCCAGGGGCCACGAAAGACAAGCTTCCGGAAGAAGCGGGCACCCGGAATTTCATTTGCCACCGCAGACACACACACAAGAGTGTCTGTTTTGGGGGAGAACTGGTCTGTGTGTCGCATGCGGCACGATTTCGCCAGCGGCCTTCATTGGGCCCGGTATGGCCCCCGGTCGTTAGGGCGACAATGTGTCCTCTTCTGCCTGAAGATGGCCACCGAGTGCGCGCGCTCTCTAGGAAAATATGGCCACCGCACGACGACGGTTTATTGCTTCGATAAGCAGCGGGGCCAGGTGTTTCAAATTTCGACAACCATCCCAACAAGCAGCAGCGCGCCTGAACGCGTTATGACGCAGGCCACCACCACCATCGTTAATGGCAATCAAACCATATGGTGGTGGTGCCGGAGGCCAAAGATTGCCGCTTCGGAGTGCTGCTGCTCCGGAGAGACACTTTTATTAAGACAACCGGGTGCGCTGGCCATCTTCATACCACTTTTTTCGTCCACTTCCCGCTGGCCCAGATGGACTACAATTGAAGCTAATTTATGAAGGCACTCAGACATCTGTTGGCTGCCGTTCGGGGGACGACCACGAGACGCAGCCGCGTTGACAGCGAAGAAACGGAAGGTTCCCGTGGGCGGACAACTTCATTTCCGACCACCGCGGCGGGAATTTTCACCAAATCGGCCGCGTAATTAATGCGTAGGATCCTCAATGGGCGTTTTGAAATTTAATTGGCATTTCGTGTCGCGACCCGATCCTGGCCGCCGTTCAAATATTGTTTGTGCCGTGCGTCGATCGAGAAACAATGTAAACAACAAAAC
The DNA here is from genome assembly GCF_943734635.1 of Anopheles cruzii. Classification (NCBI taxonomy): domain Eukaryota; kingdom Metazoa; phylum Arthropoda; class Insecta; order Diptera; family Culicidae; genus Anopheles; species Anopheles cruzii. The sequence continues at coordinate 58,918,204 of NC_069144.1, read as the reverse complement.
TCCATGGCGCACACAGAAGCGGCAGCTGTCGGTGCCAATGAAACGGACCGGACCGCCGGACATTTGTCCATGTCAACGCCATTAAACCGCGGCGAGGCGAGACGGTGCGAAAAGATCAGCAGCGCCCCACGGCGGAACACACAAAAGCACGGAATAGGACGAATGGCGTGGACGAACTAAAAATACCCTGTCCTGTCTACTTCTCCTGTCGATGGCCGCCAGCGCCAGGTCGGTTGGAATGTGGACTTGAGCTTGTCCGCCCCTCCCCGCGTGCGTTACACAATGACGGTGCGATCGGTCGCCGATCCTTTGGTGGAAAATGTAATAACTTCGTCGTGAATCGAACCCAAAGTCCGGGGGACAGGTGTGTCGGCGTTCAACAACCTGCCCGTGTTGAAAGATTAAAATTAAATTTCTGGCACCGTGCCGAACCGAACGTTCGGCGTTCGAAGAGTGGCCGCATGATTTAATCCTGTCGCAGCAAAAGTCTGTCACACACTCCACACGTCACAAACGCTCGCCCGCAAGGCTCTGACAGGCACTCAGATTGTGCCGGTCCACCAGGCGCCTCCATCACGCCCGTTATCACTTTCGCTCGCTTGCTCGGGCACGTCACGAGCGTCAGATTGATCACCATCACCGGTCGGTCGAAAGGTTACTTAATCTAATCATATCAACGACCAACAGCGTATTTGGACAGCGTATTGCGGCGCTAACCTCGCTCATTCTGTGTGTTGACGGACGGGCGGGTGTTCCGGGAACGGACGGACGGGCGATGATGGCAGTCGATTCGATCGATCGATCTGATGGCACTCGTTTCCGATACTCTTTCCGGACTTTGGCACTTTGGTGCAGTCCGTGAAATTCTACGCGGTCTCTGCCAACCCTCTCTCTCGCTTTTGTCACACACTGAACCACCGCGCGCCGACGGCCGGATTACGACTACGCCGCGAAGATGCTCTGCTTCCCTCCAAACGGCGCCGGCCAGAGAAATGTATTTTTAGAGCCACACTGCACTTGGCGCTACTTGGCCGATCGTTCGCTGCTTTACGACGATCGGTTGCTTCCGAACCACGAAACTCCGAAACATTCGCACCGATCGTGGCCGACCCGATTACGACCCTTCGCGTTCAGGAACAGCGCGTTGGAAGTTAAGTAAATAAATAAATAATTATTTCGCCAAGTGGCCCATTAAACGGGCGCGAATTCCTGGCTGGACATTTGTCGCCCACAAATCAAATCACCGGTTGACAGTTTATTTCTTCGATCCGATCGGGAGTCCGACTGCCTTCCAGGCACTTCCCGCGGACGACGACTAATTCAATTTGTGGCACACTACACTACAAAGTAGTAAACACTTCTCGGTGGACACGTGCTACCGCGTGCGTACCTTTGGCGCGACTAAGCGCGGACGATCCGTCGTTACGGTCCGCAGCAAGATCCGTTCAAGAAACGAGCCACCCGACGACTGTTGCTGCTGCTGCGAGCGTTCGGGTTTTGCGACCGGTCGGTCGGTCGGTCGGGTCGGGTCACTAACGCGTCACCAACACCAACCAACACGAAGGCCCCCCCCGGCCGCCGCCCACCCAGGACCAGATAGTGGCGTTGTGCTGTAGGTGTGACACACTTGTCAAGAGCCGTTACTCGCCGCCACTCTGCGCCAACCAACACATAACGAGGTGCGGTCCGCCCTCGTCTCGATCGATTCCACATGCCGCCGCCGGACGGGCGGACGGGGGGGGGGGCTTCGGACTAATTCCATCAAGCGCGTGTGACAGTGTGGGTTCGTGTCACGGGCAGCTGTTATCGCCCGGAGGGAAACATCTTGAGCGCGCCTCCATTGGACCGTGTGTGTCTGTAATCGGATGCCGTTATTTACATCTCATAAGGAGACTCGGACTCGGGGGCTGCCAATTCCTTACACCGGTTGATGGCCGGTAACGAGAATCGTCACAAATATTGCCCCATAGAGCGAGCCCATCAAAGCTAATGTACCGATCCCGGGGCGGGGATTAATTGACCTCCCCTTGGTTAAATTAGTGCCAGCCGTGTCCAGTGCTCCACAACGGGCGCCGGTGCCATTAAATCATCATACGCGGCCCCGTAGTCCGAGAGTCCGTTTCGTCCGTCAGACGGCGTCAGCCCGCAATCGTAATGAATTTATGGCGGTTTACTGTGGCGGCGGCCACTTCATCGCTCAAGTTGTGAGCTCATAAAATTAAATCACCGTACAACGGGGTCGGTCACTCTGGGCGACTCCCAATGTCCATCAGAATGTCGGATTTGCCAAAAAGGATGGCACCAAAAGGTCGGACCGGACCGGATCAATAGCCGGATGCTCAGCGGCTCGGTTTGTGCAACAATTGATGCCGAAGCGGATGTCAGGGGTCCTCCGTCGTGTAGTCGTGGTGACCTTGAAAAAAGGGAGCAGTGTTACGGGACCGGACCGGACATCGGATACACTGCAAAAAAACATGGAGCACCACTCTCGTTATGATGTTTCCATTTCACCGCGCACCCGACACACGCTGCTGCGTCCTCTTATTTGCTCCCACGGGTGGGTAACAAGGACTTCCGGAACGAGCCACGAGTAACACACGAACACACGGGCTAATGATGGCCGGAAATGTGCAGTTCCATTTCCAAAATGGAACGGAAGCAATCATCCTTGCAACACGGACACGGACGGTTCGTGTGTGTGTGTTCGGCAGTTGATCGACCACCATCCGGTGGCCAGTGCCAGAGTGTCCAGTGCCATGGTGTGGCAAAAACAATAAACCTCATCACGCGGCAGGGAGGGCATCTGAATGGGACTGTCTGGAATCGCCTGGAAGGAATTTTAATGAGATCGCGGAACGATCACGCACGATCACGAGCAAAGTCCCGTGGCGGCCACCACACAGGGCCTAATAAATACTCCATCTAATGCTCCATTAATCTATCCACGCCGACGGGCCACGCCATCGGTAAATTCTAGTTTCCGCGCTGTCTCGTGGCTCGAATGATGATGATCCGCGGACGCAGCGGCCACAGACACTTTGTGTTACTTCTTGCGGCGCAGACCAGCAACCAGACCTCTTCGCGGGGCCTCCTGGGGGCCGTTCCGAAATAGTATTCCTGGTAGAGTGGCGCACGCAGTGAACCGGAGAGGTATCTCCCGTGGCTCGCGTTGTTTGGATAACGGCCGTGTAAATATTGACTCCTCTCGGACGGGGGAGACAGAGAACTCGGAAGAAGCAACAACGCGGACTTACCTGCGGAGAGAGCATAAAAAAAGAAGAAAAGAAAACAATATTTTAGCATCACGCGGATATTCACGGCCGGCCGGCCGGCCAGCCACAGAGCCGGCGAAGGCTAATATGTTGGGACGTCAGATTAGATCGATTGGAAAATTTATGTGAATTTTCCACCCTCGAACGGGCGAAGGCCGGGGAGTATCCCCGAAAGGCCCCCCGGGGGCCGAAAGAACACACACACTTACCAGCGGCAGAGTCAACATGTTTGCGCGCACTCGTCTCGTGATCGTCCCTTGTGTTGAACTTTTTTTTTTACTTTTCACTTGAAAGGCCCAATCTGAGTCTAAAGGAACCGAAGGATATTATTTTCCCAAATTTTTCTTTAAATTTTGACGAGCTTTAGAGCATTTCGGTGGCTTTAAGCGTGATTTAGATCCCGCAATTTCGCGTTGCTTTTTGGCGCGCGTGTCAGTTTGCGGATATAATATTACGCCTTGCGTCTCGGGACAGGACGAAAGCGGAAGATTAATAAGCCGCGAGCCGCGTGGTGGCGATGGCGTGAAAAAGAGTGTGTAAAAAATTTCAATTTCTCATTGCCGGGGAGCGTAAAAAATTGCGTCCCGCACGTCACGGCCAATTATTTTCCACTCACTTCACGCCCCGGACGCGATGGGCGCGATAAATTACGATTCACAACCACGCACAGCATGATTTACCCGTGGTCGGCCCGGGTCTGGCCGTTATTCGATTAGAAAACTTAAATTATTGTCGCAGCGACGGCGTGGGGATAAATCAATTAAAAACAGATTGCAAAAATGGACCGACAACGGAGGAGGAGCTACTTCCGAAGGTCCGTCGGAATGAAGGCCGTCGAAGTAAAAAATGCGCTTCATTTGGAAAACATTGTCCTCAACAAGCAGATGGCGGACTTTAAATGCGGGACCCTTTAAAATAGATTTGTCAACAAATTGCAGCAAAAGATGATTATTAAAGAGCAGGAAAAATAACCCTCTGCCGGGAGAAAAGGATGTCCATCATCTCGCAGCGAGCGACACGATCCCCGGAATAGCTTTGTCAATCGGTAGGGGCCCTGTGCCTTTGCCTGCCCCGACACCTAATCATCATTCCGAACGGCGCCGCCAACGACGTGCTATCCTTTCATCTCACCCGATCCTCTCTTTAATCTCGGAGCGACCGGAGAGTGGCCACCGGCGGCGCCCGCTTCCATCAATCACAAACTGGTTTCACTTACCTCCGGCGGTTCATTTTAATTTTCCCAAACTGTCGCGCTTCAATGAAAATGTTTATTCCACCGGATCGCGGGTCCGCAAAAAGGGTCCCCGCCAATCAATAAACATCATCCTCGCTACAGTTCCACGTGGCGTGGTCATCGGGCCTTTCTCTCTCGCGGCCGAGGGGGATCAATTGGTTTTATTGCGATGCCCCCTGGCCGTGGGGAAACTTCCTTCACCGCCACAGTTAAGTTGCGTTAATGGACGGCTCTCTGTAAACAAGAGCCGTGACCCGTTCCGCCAACCCATCCTGGCGCGGCTTCCCACCACGCGTATTCAGTATCGATTATTTTGGAACCACGAAATTGCCATCATCCTTTGCCGGGGGCTTTGGTTTCAGTTTTCCAAAGCGCGACCCGCGCGAAATATTGTTTCGCAAGCTGGCCACAAACCCCCGGGGGCGTCACTTGGGTGAATTATTTAAACAATTCACTCGTCACACGTGAGCCCCAGCGACGTATGGGTGGTGATAAACGGTGAAAAATCGATTCACGTCCCTGTGTGGCCGTTATGATCCGATTAAAGTGAACCCCTCTTGGCCTCGGCCCGAACTGACAGCTGTTTGGGGTTTCAGGCCCTCGGATGCACAATGCACCAGTCGCACCAGCCGCCCGTGCCATTTACACTCGGTTACACACGCTTCCCCGCACGCGCCCTTCCCGGTTCCCGGGGTTCCGGCTGTGCCAACTGCAGGGTTTCATAAAAAAGGAAACAATTTCCCACGAATCATCCACAGGCCGTCGTGCTGCCGACGTAACCCCTTTTGAAGGGCAGCAGGAGCAGTAGCAGCAGTGGCCCGAAGCCGGCCACGGACGGACGGCATGATAAGGCACACCAGGCAGCACCAGCAGATTATGCACTCCCCGGTTCCCGGGAGGGAAAGACAGTGCCAACGCAAGCCCAGCTCGTAGAGCAAGACACCCGACCCGACGTTCAATAGAGCCTCCATTCTTCTGCGCCGGATTTATCACGGAAGGAAGTGAGAAAGTTCGGACAAGAGCACCAGGAGGGCATCAAGAACAGACTCCCAACATTGTAGAGCACCGCATTTCAATCGCATTTGCAACCCGTGCCTTCTTTGCTGGACCCGGGGGGGAGGGAAAAAGCGGACACTCCACACGGACACAGGAAACGGTCTTGGGGGCTCAATATTGGCGGACAAACTTTCAACTATATTGAATTAGCAACCGCACAAAAGTTACCGGCGTAACTTCATTCTGTGCGTACGCATTCTCGTCCTGCCTCCAGAAATGTCTTTGAAGCCCTGTCCCTTTCCGGGAAGGACTCACCCAAAGTAATGCGCAATATTTGACCACCTTCCAACAAAGAGTGTTTTGTGGCCACCGAACCAGAAAACTGTCTTCCCCACTGGAACGCAGCAATAAACATTTGATTTATGGACTCGAAAACACAACTCAGTTCAAGCGTACGCCGGAGACGATAAGACACCGATTGCTGCGTGACAGCAGATTGCATTACGGCCGGGGGTCAAGGACAAGAATCAGAATAGATGGTTATTGTTTTTTCATCTCAACTTTGCCGCCTGCGGCCGGCAGTATCAAATGATGATGCCACATTCGCTAGAATGTTATATCATCGCCCATCATTCGAATCGATTTCGATCGGACCAAATTCACCGAACACCAGGCGTCTCCATGCCCCAAGGGGAAAGCGGAACTTTGCCACGCGCCTTGCACTGCAGACCCTGTGCCAGAAAGTGCCAGTGAGGTGAGGTGCAAAAAGGTTTCCAATCAAACCTAACGTGGCGATGGCAAAAAGAAGTTTAGCTACTGAACATTTGAATAATTTCTTTTTGAATCGCTCTTTTGAGACGTTGAATATTAGGTTGAGGTGCTAAAAGCAAAATTTGGGGGATTAAATTAAATTTAGAGTTTTTTTTACATGTTTTCATATTCAAAATGCAGAATTGAGGCCGACAAACGCACGGTAAACAATTCACAAGACGTTATGCTGTTTCTCAGCTTGTACGACGGCGAAAACCTCGGAACTCGAAACGAACTAATGAAGAAGGTCGAAAGCTTATTAATACGAGTTTTAGTGGTGAAACAAACAATGATATTGCAGAAATATTCGACCCAAATGAGGCAAAAATCGATTAAATAATCAAGGGTTATGAAAACGAAGATCGTATTCATCAAACTAAAGCTCTTATACTGAATATCTCCTCCACAAACCCTTCTGCCTGTCTGTCCGACCGAAAATATTCGACAAAACCCAAAATCAGGTGGTAAAGAACTCCCTTTCGTGCATGTCATTCGACATAGTCTACAGAATGTAGACAAATCTGGCCTTGTTTACAACCAAATTCCGCACCTAGCCAAGGCCAATTCGAAAAAAAGAGCGGCCCACTGAGAAAAGCCCACTGAGAACCCACTGTGGCCATTCATGATGTTGATTCCTGAGAATGTTTGGCTTCAGAATGTCTGAGCGGATACTAAACTTGTTTTCGCCGAAGAGAAATTTAGCTTGTTCCAAATATGTTTGACTAATACTTTTCTCTTTTTCAATCGTCCCTGGATACAGCAAAACTATCATTTACACATCTTATATAGTGTTTTTGATTGATTTTGGATTGACTAAAGCAAAGTGTTCATCCTTGTATTTCCCGAAATCTTTTGTGTTCTTAAACTAAACTTCTTTTCGTCATCCACTGTACATTAATATTGATGTATTTTTATTGCTTTTCCCGTAACTGATTGGCGGGAACTCGCTCGGTGCGACCTTCCGAAGGGAATCAATTGTAAACGGTAGAATGATTGGGGCTGATGCAACAATAATAAGGACGACGGCCAGACACTCATGTTCTCACGGTGTCTGTCACCGTCACCTCCGAATTCTTTCCCCAGGTCCCCCTTTTCGAGGACCCCATTTATTTCAGTGATAATTGAAATCGCTCCAACCAAAAGCGCGCTGGAATATGGAAAGGCACTTCGTTTTTTGGTAATGACTTTGACCGTTAATGAACTCGGTTTGTGCTTAATGAATGCCACAACCAGCTCTTCGGTATACTTTTCAAGAAAGTTAGTTACGATCGATTTGCTTGGGCGTCGCTTAAGAGGACAACATTCCAAGAACCTTGTGATTCACAGCGTACGTGCTTCCGTTGCGCGCCATGTCTTACTCTACAGTGGAAACTTCTTCCGAAAGCACAGACAATGTCACGGGGGACAGATGCTGTGGCCGCTTGTAAACAAGGCTTTCATCGCGGAGCAGCACTCTCCACAAAAGCCACCGACGCCCCCGAGGGTGTTCTATTAAACCAAAACAAAGCCAACCGCCCTCGGGACAGAGGCTTTGAATTTCCAAGTGATTTGCGCCGTGGCGTCATGTCGCTTGTACCCTGCACGTCAACCAGTGGGCTACGTGAAATTAATTGCACGCAACGAATGGCTTAATAAAGGAGAATTTTTGCACCATTCTCATGTTGGTTAAATAGAAATGTGTGCCATTTTCTAAAGGCGCGAAAATCGTTAGAATTTTCCTGAACCCAAATGATACCAATCAAAGTTTCCTAATAACATAGCGGCCAGCACATGAACGATACGGGTTTTTACGGTCCCCCCGGCAAAACATAGGTGTTCTGTGGCCTATTTAAATCATTAACTTACGCCACTCCATCAACCGAAACCAAGTTTTTTGCGCAACGGAAACACTTCTGCGACACTTCTTTATTGGGCGCCAAAGAACAAAGACCCTGGGCGGGGGAGAACTGCGACAATTTATTGTTCTTCGCCCAAAGTTGCCACAATAAATAGGCGGCCGGGCGGGCTTGTGACCTCAAAAATTAAGACCAGGGGGGCGCCAAAGACCTCAAGGGGGGCGCCAAAAGATTTTCCGACACTTTCCGGTGCTGTTGAGCCACGTGCCGTTTCGCGTGCCGGTGGCACCTGAATTAGTTTGACTGTAGGGTGCCCACCACAGTATGGACCGCAACATTCCCCCCCCAGAGTGGGAAAATGAGTTCAACAAATGACCGAGAAAGGGGACCACCAGGCGTGAGTTCCCCGCCGGTGTGGTTCAGTAAGCGAATGATTAATTACCGGACTAAACACGGCACGGCAGGATAACGCGTGCCTAGTGCTTGGTGACGAAACACACCGCAGCCGGTTAATGACGTCGCACCGGCAACAGCTTGTACCGTAGTTCCCGTAGTTCCCGTTTCTTCATCACACGTAACACGGGACATTAGGATAAAAATAGCCCGATCCACGTCACAACCGATCGGGGTGCCAATCCTTACGCTCGGCTCGAGGCGCCGAATGGTTTGGCGACGAATAAATTAGACTTTCCCGCAAAGGCGTCGTCCTGGCCGCCACGAGCGGACCGATTTGGGATGCTAATGGTTAATAGTTATGGCCACCATTCGGAGGAAGTCTCGTATGTAGAGCGCGAGCGAAGGGCCGAAACCGCAACAACAATCGCACTCGGAATTCGGAAGCGAGCAAATGCGGGTCATGAACAGCGAATGTGGAGCAGTTGTTTCCCTCCCCAGGCATTTTGGCGCCTAACATTGACCTCTTGACACACCAAACATTCTATTGCGAATGAATTTAATGTAAATATGTTCTAGACGGCCCGACACTTCTCGACGCACCAGAACTTCACCATCGATTAGATAACAATCGCAGCGACCAAAGCCACCGGAAACCGGAGCGGCTGCTTTCCAAAAGTAAAACCTTTTTTACGGTCCGAAAAGCGATCAGCAAACAAACGCACAACAGACACGCACGGACGGGACAGGATACTCCTTCGACAAAACCGGCCGACGCGCCACTGACCGACTCGACTCGGGAAAGGACTCTTCTGCACGGAGGGAACACAGAACGCGGGCGCGATGTCGGCGTCTGAACGGCCTGAACGCGGCGAGTGTCACTTCTGCACTGGACTCGGCGGTGGCGCGATTCGGGGAAGATGAACCGACGACGATGACGACGCCGGAAACCAGATGCTTCGAAGTGGAAGTCCGAATATGAGCGAGAGAGAGAGAGCGAACGCGGCACCGGGAGCATCATTACCGACAACAATATACCGCGGGGAGTGTGTAATCGAATGGCAACATTGACATTGACGTCGTTTCCACATAACCGCACTTATGCTGAGGCCACACGCCACACACACACACACCTGTTCCTTGGGCCGCACCCGATGGATTCCTTTTGTAGCGTCTCCGAAGGACACAGGAAAGCAGTAATCCCACGTTGCCTTCAGCGCCAAAATTGCCACACGGCCCGCTCTCCGATGACCTTCAGAGAGTGAGCGAGTGATTTGCACGATCACAGAGCCGGCCACCGAACGGTCGGTCGATGTGTGGTGTGGTGACCTTATCGGAAAACTCGGGAAAACGCACGTGTGTGTTAGAACGCGGGCGCGAAAACTCGTTGACGTCACAGCCAGCCACACCGAGAGCCCGCTCTCTCTCTCTCCGAGGACAACAAAAGTGGCCGAAGGAAAACGCGAGGTTCGGCGCCCTCTCTCGCTCAAAGAAAGCTCCCTTCCGGGGGAAGCAAAAGCGACCCGAAGCTTTCGAGCACCGCCAATCAGTAATGACGGCGACGGTGAAAAGCTTTGTCCAGATTCAGCTTGGAAAGCTAAATGGATACGCAACAACCACAACCGCTTCGTTCAATGCGCCATCGCGGCACAACAGGAAGCAACAGGTCCCCTCCTGCTGTGGGAAAAGTTTGCACAAATCACCACTTAATGGAACTAATAATTGAAAACCTTTTCGCTGAGATTGACAGACCGTAATTTGAGCACGAAATGATTAGAAAAGTTTTACGTAATGGCCAAACAGGGTCCAAAAAAAAACGGGGCGAATCGTAATGCCGTACCTGGGTACCCTCGGTTAACGATGCATCTAAGGCACGGTCGGATTGGGCTACCTCTCCGGTACCGGTGGAACCGTAATCCTTGACAACGGTGTCTCCCGGGAGCCGATGTATCCATTGATTCGTCCGCTGGTTGCCTTGGCCACCGGGCAGCAGTAACGCTCGATTTGTGTCAGCATCACCCGTCACGGCCGATTCCGGTCGACGGCGGCGCACCACCGTGTAGAAGCGGAACCTTCGTCTGCTACCCGGGGCATCATCGTCGTGCTTCGACGAATCCCGGGACGATGGGAGGAAAAACGAACGGACACGATTGAGCCTGCCGGAGGGACCGGTTGTGGTCTGGACTCCGCGTGATTGGTGCCGTTTCTCTGGTGCCTGCACACCAGGTAGCTGGTCCTTCTGTTCACTCCGGACTTCGGTTGTTGTGGTGGACGTTTCAATGCCAAACAGTGTAGCGAGCCGACTCGTGAGCTGATTGCCCATCGCGTAGCAGAGTGGCTAGGTGGCTTTAATTTAATCACAACGGGCACACTAAAGCGCCCAACAACACTGGACCAACTGTGGCCGGTGGCATCCACAGGCCCAATTGCGTTGGAGGAAAATTCGCACCTTCAAAAGGCATTTTATCTAATAATCGATACGGAGCTGCGATCGGATTGAAAACCGTCCGAGATCCTTGTCGCACGTGAATGCAAATATTTGCCCACGTCTTATCAAAGGGGAAAGAGCGGCCAGTCGACCAGAGACAGGGCGTATCAGGTCTCATGTTTCCCCCAGCGGGAGGCGCTTGGCGGCGCGCATGGCGAAATAATCACTTCCATCGATTCGCTGATAGAGAAGGGTGCAGCAGGTAGATAGGTAAAAGCCCGTTCCCGACTTCGATTTTCGATCGTCGCCCTCGTCCGATCTGACCGATAAAAACCCCGCGTCGTCGTCGAGGGTAAAGCAGCGGGGTACGATAAGATTAACAAGCTGCAGTGTGCGCCATCCTTGACATCCCCGGCCGGTGGTGCATCGGAAAACGTGAACCATTCCTTTGTAGAGAAATGAGGCCGAGTACGCTAAGTGCAAAGTAGAACCATTTTAGTAAAAGTGGTTCGTACGAAATGCGAAGGGATCTCTCGAATAATGTGTTTGCATATTCATTTCGTAGAAAGCACCAAAGTTCCAAATTGAAGTGGTTACGTTTCGTTAGGTAACACCTCCCCTTTCACGCCCCGTGTAGGCGGCACTCATTTTGAATAAATTATGCAGTTTTAATTGCAAGATTTCTCCGTCTTTTTGGCACATTCGTCAGCGTATCTCTCACCTATTTTTCCTATTAAACGATATCGAATTTAACTTAAATAATGAATGAGTTAGAAATACATTTACAATTGGTTCTTGTGTGCGAAATTCAAGTCGATAGTTTTAAAGGCATACAGGAAATGTAAAACATTCTATCGCTTATCGTAAAGGAAGCTCGTAAAATGGCATTTATCTTTACTTGATCGAACACAGCCAACAGGTGACATCTCGAGCATTTCGTGATAAGTTCGACTTTCACCATCATTTTCGTCACGGTCCCCAATGGAAGTCCCGACGAAGTACCCAAAGCAACTGGCCACACACCGAGATCCGGTAGCGCTGATAACGCGAACGGTTGCATGTCCCACCGACACGCCGATCGAAACTCGGGTCGGGTATGACGATTTCGTAACCTTTGGACACACGGCATGATAATGCCCCTCCAAAGCAGGCACGGGAACGGGAAATTATTACCAATTTATGAGAGGCCGGCTCGGGTGGCCGCGGGCTTTTGCAACACAATTAAGGGCTTTGCTTCCCCGAAGGGGGAATAGGGTGGTGATTTTCGATACAAATTGCACCGCGAGTCAATCAAGAATCAATCGATTCCTATTTCTCCCGACCAATCAACTTGCCCGTATGTGTGTGCGTATCTGTGACGCACTGCAAGCGGCGCGATCGTGATCGTGAGGCTGGCCATATAGAAACGCAGTTATTGCACACGTTGCCACAAGGTCACATCCCGAATGGGGACGGGGGGGTGTTGCAAAGCAAAAGTGTACGCCGCATCAATCGTGTGACGGTGGCGCAACCCCACCAAAAGCGGTGCCATTATTTTTATTTTGAAAAACATTCTCTTTCTTCTTGCCGCGACATGCGAAAATTGGGTTTATATTTTTATTCGAATTTGACAGCTCCGTCACTCCATCTAGAATGATCTGTGTGTCATAAAATGCGAATAACGCAAAGTTGAAATAATGTTGAAATGAAAGGCTAATGAAATGTTCAACTAGCCATTTTCTGCGCACGGTTGCTACGTTGACCTCGAAAAAGGGGAAAAAGGCTACCTACCCGTTCTAGCTGCTGGAAGTACTGCCGCAGGAAGACGATCGGGTTCTCGGGCCGTGACAGGCACAGCTGCACGATGCACTCCTTCAGCAGCCGCAGAATGCGGTGCGTCTGAATGTAAGATTCACATTCCCGCAGGTGCTGCTCTTCCTCCAGTGCGGACGACATGCTGCGGTCTCGGCGGTAGGCGACTTTCACGGGCACTAACGACGTTGACGAACGACGGGGGGCGAAGATATTAGCACGTTGGTGACTGACGTATGTATTCTCTCGTCGCCTACGGTGATCCGCGAACGGCGAACACTATCTGCTCGCAGTGGCTAATCACGAAACCGATACACGCAAGGCAATCACGAGGCTGCTGGTAATTGACGGTCGATAGTAAAACTGGATTGATCTCGCACGCGAAGCGACCAACTCTAGAAGGCAGATGACAGATTGGCGTGCGCTCGGCACACACAATATGTTTGCTTTGATTTTGCTCACGAACAAGAAACTTTCACGTTAACAACGGTTGCTACGAATGGTGGCTCAGCACAGACCTTAATGTGCACCCAAATATGGAACCGTTTCGAAGGTGCAACAGCCCCAGGAGCACTGTGAAGTCACTAGCACGACATAATGGGGACACTATAGGTTCGGTGCGTTGAACGAGAGTTCCGTAGCCTTTGTTGCAGTGCAGGAAATCCGGACGGCCGGAAGGAAACACACCCCACAGATTCTCTGAGTTGCAGGCGGTGCACTGTTGCTGAAGTTGCAGTAGTCACAAGATGGAAAAGGGTGTGGGGAATTGCCTATTGCGACGATGACGATGGACGGCTGGTTGGTGAGGTTTCACCTCCAGCAAACTGTGTGTAGGCGTGTGTGGCACTCCTGGCGGATGATTCACCTGGCTTTATCCGGGCCGAACGGTAAGGGTCACTAGCAAAGCGTGAACACTCTGGAGAGCACTAACTATCAAGCACGGTATCACACGGGATGGGGAAATTGGTAGCCGTGTTGTGTTCGAAAAAACAACACAGGACCAAGTACAAACTATCGCAGCAGAGGGACAATGTTTTGTGCACCTTTTCGCGTTTTGACAGTCTCTGCTAGCAGAACAGCACCGCGAATGTTGTGCTCTGTCTCACTCTAGCTGTCTGACAGCTGCTCGAACGACGAATTCGAGCTGTTCTAGTACTCCGCTCCCGAGCGGTCCAATGAAAAAGGTACGTAAATCATTCATTTGACAACTTTGTCAACATTTTGAATAAGAGTTTGAACAGTTTTAAAATATTTTTTTTGGGTTCGGAGCTTGTTGAATGCCTTTAAGCAGACGATATTCAACAGCGAACCGATGGAACGCGGCAAAGAATCAACGATCATTCGGATTGTGACATAAACGCTTTTCACAGAATCGTATTCTAATTCTAATAACATGCTTTAGAGCTAAAATAGACTTTATCTTGAATTACTATTAAATACACTTTGTTCTCTAACGCCCTTTTCCCTACGCAACGATGGATCGAGAAATTGGCTAAGGATTGATCATTACGTTCGTCACCGTTCTGCACCCTACCCAGAACGTACCAGTAATGGCATAATTGCTGTAGATCCTCTACACAGCTAACAGTACTATTGTTTGTCAACTTTCTTAAAATGCTCAACAAACGTTTCGTGGGTTCCTGGCTTCTTTTCTTCCACACACACACAGACACGCGGAGCTGAGAATGCTGCTGGCAAAGCGAATTACCATAAACTGTCTTACCTCTAACATAGAAACTTGTGTAGAAATATAAAAGAACTATCTTCTTTGTCAGTTCCAACGGCACACCCGCACACAGCCACGGTACTTTGTACGGTGTCTGCCGAGTTACCTGGCTACGGCACCGATCAACGGACCCAGTGAATGCTTCGCTAACCCTGTATACTGTTTTCGGTGCAGTTTGCAGACTTATGACTAAACCATACACGCCTATCGCGCACAAACGGTATCCTATTTGACTACACATGATACGTTGCTAAAAGTCGTCGCTTGTTGACGAGAGGAAACATCAGGTATGAGGATCTACAGGTTTTTTGAGGAACCAAAGAGGAACGGTTCACCATCAGGTAATCAGGGAGTTAACGTTTTCTATCAGATCACGGCCACACACTCGCGCAACTTCTACTTTATCTTAATTTTGTGAAGCTTCAACTTGAACCCAAGCATTTCACTAAGCACACCGGACAGGGCGGACAGTATGACCACCTTCACCGTGGTGTAGAGATACGGATTTGCGCTGAGGCCAGATATTTTGAATGGAGATTCCAGTTCCTGCGGATGAACGAAAATCACGATCGGTTTAGCAACGAGCAACCAGAAAGAAGCCCCCGAACCACGTTACCTTGAGGAGATCGGCTGCCAGTTTAAGTACATTATTCGATATCATCAGTTCTTCCTTCTTGTTGGGCTTTTGTTCAATCTGGAAACGGAAACGAAGGTTATTTTTAAACCATCTGGCACGTGGCCCGATGAAAACAGCTCACCTGAACGTAAAGATTGATCTGTTCGGTGATCAACACCGAGACGCTTTTATACTTTTTGTTAATCTTCGTACCGAGAGTCATGAACCGCAACAGGAATGTTCCGAATGCGCATGACCACGCGAGCGCCTCCAGATTGAACTGCGAGTGAAGGTGCACCGAATCCTTGAGCCATTCGACGCTCAGAAATGCCAACAGCAGCAGCGTAATGATAAACACGGCGGATACGATCACTTCGACCGAGTTCTGTGGTCCGCGTCGCTTCAGGTACGAGCGAACGCACAGCCACGTCTTGATGTTGCGCACCTTATTCAGGCGGAAGTGCGGGATGGCGGACTTTTGTGCCCGGCGCGATGACGTCAAGTGGGAGAAGAGTTTTGCGTACAAAAATCGCTGCTTGAAAGTACGCTCGGCCACGGCCAACAAGAAAAACACCAGAAAGGTAAGGACGAGCCGCAGGAGAAAGCTTAGCACGAGCACGAATCGTTCCCAGGTGGTGTCACCGAAGGCAAAGCGCAGAATGGCCAACAGCGAGAAGGACGCCTTCTCGAGCAGTATGAGGGGCATGTCGAGGAAGTTCACTTCCGTCGAGTTCGTTGAATCAACGGTCGCTTCGCACAGGCGACAAAAGGCGGGAACGAGCGATAGGAACACGCTCAGGATAACGCCGATGTACACGTAGTCGCTGGCCTCTGGCATCGCTTCCACCCGCTCGATGATGGCGGACGAAATGTCGAGGACGGACATTTCTGCCTTCTTGGCCTCCCGTGCTTCCCAGATGGTACAGCTGACGCGATCGGTCGATCCACAGGAGGGATTCAGGATGATCGTTGGGGCATCCTCCAGCTCGTATTCGTCATCCGACCGTTCGTTCTGTGTATCTGAATTGTCCAGCTCCGAGCTGTAGCTACATTCTTCACCTGAAACGATAACCAAGCGGTAATTAGTACGCGAAAGATTGCCGAAAATCAATGCTTTTCAAGGGCAAACTGAATCGAGCCGGTGATCTTTTAGTATTCTAGCGCTTCAAAATATTGATAGGAACTGTGATCACATAATGATGTTTTATGTACATTCGAAATTATTACTAAATTTTAATCGGCCCTGTCTGTTTCTTTAGATCCAAAAAAATTGTAGCAATGAATAAGCGGCGCCCTCTTTTTACGATCTTCTCGCGCCCTGGTGGCCATACCTTCGCTCAGCGCCGACGCCGGATGGTGATAGTTAAAGTGATGCTGATGGGTATGGAGCGTGTGGTGAACGGAAGGGCCGAGATGAGGATGCATCGGCATGGAGGGGTTACGATGGTGAAGGTGAAGCAGATGGTGCGGTAACGGCTGTTGATGCTGCTGTTGCTGCTGCTGCTGGCGAAGATGGTGGCGAAGCGCCGGTGAGTGCAAGTGTGGCGGCGACGGTGAATGCAAATCGTACTCATTCTCTTCGTCCGTATCGCTTCCGCTCGTTGCCGGTTTGTCATCGCGCGTGCCAGCAAGCTTCACACTGCCGACGAGCGGCGAAGGGCCGTGTTCCGGCTCACTCCGGAGCGATTGCTTACTTGAGTCTCGCGGGCGACGGTCCGCCTTATCCATCTTTTGCTTCAGTTCTTTGGTAAAACCGGGTACGGTTGACGATGTGGCCGAGCTGCCAAGCTGCTGATGGTTCGGTCGAAGCGATCGGTGCTCGTGCTGATCGGTGCCGCCCCGGGTGCTACCGGTCACGGGCGTATTCTGACCCGTGTTACTATTCTTGAGCGTATCCGTGTCCGAGTCGGACAGTGGGCGATCCTTGGGGTCAACAACGACCCCACTACCGTTGATCCAATCGTTGGTGAAGGGAAACTTTCGCTGATAGGAAGCTTTCTCGCCGCCAAACACGTGCCCTGCACTGTCCTCTCCTCCCGAGCTTTTGCCGTTCAAACTCTCGAACCCATCATCATCGACGACCGACGGTGCCGTTGCAGCCCGTTCCGGTACCGTTGGATCCCAGTTCACGTTTCGGCGTCGTAGCCCAACGGGAAGATTCAAAAGCTCATCCCCAGCCTGATCAGAGACCGTTGGAGAGGCGTCCCCCTTCGGTGGCGAATGATCACCGTGTTCGCTCTGCTCCTGATCCTCACTTAGGTCCACCGGAGGTGTTCCACCCGACTCACGGAGCCGGCTGGAAACGGGATCTTCCACCGGTTCGCAGGCGGCCGGCACGTTGGGCGTCATCATCTGTGCCAACGGAGACACCACCCCAACCGAGCTTGCTCCGTTCGCCTCAAGCTGCTTCCTCTCGACGGCATCACTACTGGTACTGCTGCTGGTACTGCACGCGCCTTTCTTCGGGGCCGTCCGTGCCGGCGAGCTGGTCGCCGACTTTGAGCCTCCCATACTGGCGAACGCTTTCCTCGCGTGACGCTCCTCGGACGGTGCCTTCCCTGCGGACGATTGTGTCGTTTCGGATTGCGCCCTAACGCGGCGCTTTCGTCGGAGACGCTGTTCACGCTGCTTCCGGCTGGAGTTGCTTCCGAACGTCGTCGACGACAGCGATGGCCCGGTTCCGCTGTGGCTCGCCGGTGAAGCATGCGAGTGGAACTTTGGGGAAAGGTTTCCACAGGAAAACATGGACGAACCGTTGCTGTTCGATGCGGTGGCCACTATCTGCGAATGGATCACGCTCAGTAGTAGACTCAGGGCCAGCGGAATGAGGAAGTCGGCCATCGTGACGATGTGCTCGATCTGTTCGGCCTCGTCCTGGCCTACGGAGCGCACCCGGTAGCTGTAGATGCCAAGGTTTAGCATCTGCAGCAGGTACAGCACGAGCAGCAACAGAAAGACACCCGGTGACGTTTGCTGGACCCACCAGCGGGCGTACACGGGCAGCAGCAGGAAGCGCAACGCGCCCAGATAGAGCACCGTCAGGATGGAGAGCTTCGATTTAGCCTTCGGAAAGGTGGAACCGCGCACCAGATCGACGTCGATGAGTTCGGTTTTGAGCTTGGTGTTCTTCAGCGGCAGATGCGTGATGCCCGCCAGGATCTTTTGCTCGATCGTTTTCTCCCATTGCTGCTTGTCGTAGGTGCCGATTTTCTTCTGATACCACGCGACCAACGCATCCAAGCGCATGCTCTCAGCACCCGACTGCCGTCGTACTCTGCGGAATTGAAATCGAGTTGTAAGATACAGTCGGGGGCCAGAAATGTTGTTGTCTTTAGATAGCACAGCGTGGCTGATAAAAACAGGAGCTAAGAAACATGCACACAACTTTTTTGTGGTCAGCTCTGCGTAACGGCGGCTGTTCAAACATCGCGCCCTGAACGGGAGCTGAAGACCTTACATGACCGGGCGCAGTTATTCCGTCAACACAATCTACCAGACCTCACCGGGGGGCCGAATGCATGACTCTGCACCATAACAATCCTATCTAAATTGTTAAACCACTTCTTATTAGAAGGTTTTGTCATGCGCTTGTTTGACGCAGTTAGGTCACTCCCGGGCGCTATTGGGAAACACCAATGATTTTTGTCCTATTTTTAGACCCTCGACAAATAATCATCTGCCGCGACACGATTGTTTATCTCTTTGCTTTTTCCTGAAGGAGACAAAATCAAACGCGTAAAAGATGTACAATTCAAAAACATTTTATGCTTTGCGCAAGCATTTTGCTACATTCAACGGCAGCACCATATGATTTTGACATTTGTCCACGGTTGCCACGGCCAATTTGACACGCGTTTTTGACCTTCGGCGAGATCAACAAAACATATGTTCTTTCTCTCACTCTTCGAAATTGGGCTCACCGTAAAGGTGCAAGCGAGATGGCGAGAAACACTCGAGCTATGCTGCATGCACTTTCTTTTACTTTTCAACAAACATTGCGCCTTTTGCCATCTCACTCTCCCGTTGGCTCTCTGCTGTGCGATTTTTGACGCAAGTTTGTTGCCGTTCTCTTTCCTCTGCTTCCGCATTCACTTTTCACCTTTGTTGACAGGTCGGGTTTGTCGGGTTGCCTGACGACGAGACGACGCATTGTGCATTTTTCTTATCTCGCAAAAGTTGCTTCCGTAATGCATAAATTAACTTTTTAGCCAGCGTGCGCTAATTCACGAGATTGTGGCAAGATTTTACCTTCACAGGTCGGTACGAGAAACAAACAGGACACCGTGGAGGCTCTTGGCGACGTCCGTGAAACCAATTCGCTGGGCTCCTGAGATCCCTTTCGCGAGAACAACTCGCGATGTTTGGTAATTCACCAGCGGAAAATGTACCACTAAGGCTGGCGAACGTTTTTCGCATACTCCTGACCGCAAGGACAAACAATGGGGACCAAAAGAAAAATCTCTGTCCCGCACCGAATCGACCCAACACACAACACACAACAGACCTTACGCGCGACGTCAGAAGAGAGAACTGAATCGGCTGCGAAATACGTCGGTTGCGAGAGCGGTACCGAAATATATTCTCGCGAATCGAGCGAGTTCACACACACTCACACAAATTCACACTCATACAAATTCAAAGATTCAATTTTTAACGGTTCAATCTACTTTTTAAGTCGTTACATTAGTATAATTTGATCTCTGAGTTTGTGTCAAGGAATAATTGTATTATAATGTGTCTAATAATTGTATTTATCATTATTACTAATTACTTTTATTGCCATCAATTCGGTCTGAATCTTTGTAAATTTAATATGTTGGTCAATTTATTTAACTGCGCTTGCGTCAGGATCTTTGTGAGTTAGTATCGTGGTCGCGATCGAGGATCCTCAACGCGCCTGCTAGGTATGCAATCGCCTGCTAGGTATGCAATCGCCTGCTAGGTATG
Source organism: Anopheles cruzii (assembly GCF_943734635.1). Lineage (NCBI taxonomy): Eukaryota > Metazoa > Arthropoda > Insecta > Diptera > Culicidae > Anopheles > Anopheles cruzii. Next base: position 58,898,156 of record NC_069144.1, on the reverse strand, counting down.
CAATCGCCTGCTAGGTATGCAATCGCCATATTCTGGCGACTTTCTTGCGCTGGGAGCGGAAGAGTCCATTACCGTTGCAGAACTGTGCTGAAGATCGCGTTAGAAAAGTAGCCGATAAAAGTTGGTTTTAAAGAGTAATTTTTATCACTCTTTCAACTTTGACAAGTGAAGTTATCTAGTTTAGGAAAATATAACAAAAATCCTCACTTTTTAAAGTTGGTTTATGATCGCCTTTTCCCCATAGTGCACTGGGAGCGGGAGAGTTTTCTCGTTGGTCGGCGAAGACCGTCCGAATGGCGCGCGATCTGGCCCGACGATCGCGCGAATTATTTTTAACACACGATCGACCCGATCAGGACCGATCCTGTGGCCACACGGGCCGCGAAAAGCCGTTCGCACATCGCGCGCACCGCAGTTACGAGCGGACCTCTGAACGGAGCGGATCTTGAAACAGCAAGACCGCGAAACGCTTCCCCCCAGTAGCACGAGATGGTTCTGCCTCGAATCAGAAATCTAGTTGCACCGCTGTGCTTTCTGCTGCTCGCGAGTTGCTGGCTGGTGAACGATGTAGACTGCGCCAAGAAGGCCGCGGCCCCGGCGGCTGCGCCCGCTACCTCGGATGCCACGATCGAAGAAGTGTCAGCCAAGCAGCTGGAGCGGTTACTAGAGGATAAGGATTACGTTGCGGTGTACTGGTGTAAGTGTCCTTCCCGACCCGTCCCCGCACATTCCCATCGTACACGTGAATCGTGAATCCCATCAGCGCTGCTTGATACGCGAGCCGATGTGATGTGATATTTCTGTGCTGCTCCGCTCGGTGCGCTGCCCGGTGCCACCCACCCGGACTTGGCCACCCGCGGCCCCGTGATCCGGTCCGAAGATCCGGTCGCTGTCTTGCCAAAAGTGAGCTTCTTCCTTTGCGTGGTTCAATTCCGCATGGCCACGTCGCCGGCGGCGGCGGCGACCGCAGCCGAAGGAAATGTGTGCAAAAACAGGCTAAAAATAGTTGACCCGGTTGGTCGGTCGTTTTTACCTCCCATCACCCGCCCGCGTAGTGTCCATCTAGTGAACGAGGGGTCCATTAAATGCACTCCTCGCCGAAATAAAACTGAGCAACTGAGCGGAGTCCTGGGGTCGGCCATCCGGCGGGCTTGAAAAATGATCCTCTCGTGCTGGTGGTCGTGGTGATGTTCTGACAGCTAAAGCTCCGCCCGACCGCGTGTCGATCGGCTCAGTGCCCCCCTCGCCCAGTGTTGCAATCGCGACGAGAAAGCTTGAAATCTGTTTCGAACCCCGAAAAAAAACGGCGAAAGGAATTCTCCTCTGCAAATGGAGCTGCGCAAAGAGACACGCTCAAAACACAACACAAGCCCGCCTCGGCACAATCGTCCGCGCGTTTTAACCCGCGTATTGCGCAACCGGGCCGATTGCGGGGCCGTGACAGCCAGGACGCTCGCCGTTGAGTTTCTAGGTTTCGGTTCTTCGTTTCGCTCGGTCTCGGGCGCGCGCGCCCGAGAGAGAGAGCTGAATTATTTTTAAAAATATCGTGAAAAGAAAACGGAAAAGTCGGAAGAAAAACAAAAGAAAAGCACGAGAAAAAGGGAAAACCCACGAGCAACATCCATACGGTGACCACCGCCTTGAGGTGGGATTTTTGTCACCACCGAGAAGCTGATAAAAAAGAGTGCGACACAAAACGGCGGTGACAGTGAGGGCAAGCGAGACAGAGATACGCGTAGAGCGATCCTTCTCGCGCCAGTGACACGCCGTTCGACGCGTGCGCCTCGTGCGTGGTTCGGTTTGTGAGTGTGTGAGCTTCTGCGCCGCTATCAATAAGAATGGTCACGCCCGTGTATGTGTGTGTGTAATATAATAACCGGATATCCTGTGGCACGACGACGGATTAATGGCGGACTTCGATGCCGACGAGTGATCGATAAGTTGTCGAAGAAAATCAATTTAACGGGTCAAATCGTTACAAATATGTAACTCTTCCAACACTCTCTTCAACCCACGGCGAAAGGGGTGCAATATGCTGTCAACCCGCGAAGCTGATAGATGGTGGTCCACGGGGCACGGTGTCACCCCGAGCCGCCGTACGCCCGGGGCCCGGGGTTTTGTGAAGAAAATGGCGACGGTGGCAGTGGTGATTTTCAGAACAAAGTGTTCAAAAATAAACCTTCCGACCCGTGCGAACCGACCGGGGGTTAGTACCGTGTGCGCGCCGTGTGCGCGACCTCGGCCCGCGAAACCGGCCCCTCGATTATGGGCCCCACCAGCGGAGTACGGAGACAAATCTGCTTCTGCCCGCACCGCACCTTCCGCACGGTGACCACCGAGAGCCCGGACCAAATACCCGGCACGATCACGATCAGGAAGGGCCCGCTCTGTTGTGTGGCCACACAGTGCGATACCACAACGACAGCCGCATTCCGGTTTTGGCGACCAAATATTGTAAACATTCACAGGCGAGGGGGCGCCACCCAGGACAGCCGTGGCTGCCGTGTCCGTGAGACCTGCCCAATTGCCGGCCACGGCTCAACGTGGCTAAGAATAATCGGCTACGGGACACAAACCAGGACCAGGAAACTGGCTTCGAATGGCCAAATAGAAAGCGAACATGGTCCCGGGGTTTGGTCGCCCCGAAAATCGATTAGCGCGTTCGGAGTGTGGATGCCAAACGGAGTCTATGTTCGTTGTTGAATAATTGACAGGTTTGATTGATCGACACGAGCGAATTGAAAGAGAGAAGAATATTGCCACAAACATTTGACTTCGACAATATTATTCGGCTTTCGGGGCTATTCTATCGATTAGCGTATAAAGCACCCAATTTATTCCATTGACAGCCCATTCAGTGGTGTTTTATGTACAAGGAAGTTAACTAACCAAAAAAAGAGAAATGTGCTGGCAACATGTTTTGCTTACTGTAAAAACAAGCTGCGGCCGGAAAAAGACAAAACGTTGGTCCATCTAGTTGGCACTGCGATACGATTATGAAAATAATCGTTCACCACGAATCGATTCCGGTTCGCGCCGAGGCACGGAAAAGGCCGGAAAAAGTCCGAGTAAAAATACATGATTCACTTCGTTGGCCACGACGGAGCGCGGCGTTTGTGGTGTGGTGGTACCTAATGGGCCAGATACGGACGGTAGCGAACCTTGAACGATTTCATGTTTTATGCCTCTCGACTCGACGGTTGTGTAAACAGTTACTCCGTTACTCGGGCATGCTAAACGGTGAGAAGCGAAAAACATATCCCGTGGACCGTTGGTTTCTTTTTCTATTGCCTAACGATTGCCAGTTTCGGTGTCTGGATGGCGCAACCGTGCCTCAATATGATGCACTTTGTCGAATTTTATGGCAATGGAACGGACATACGATCATGTTTCATTAAAGAAGAGATGGATGGGTTTTTTTACAGCAGCTTGAAAGATCGCTATTTAATACGCAAAAGGTTGCCAGTGTTTAAGTTTTTAACGAGTAAGAAATAGCGTTATTTGATCAACGATGATAATGATGATCATTTTAATCGTTCTGAGCCACATCAAAGCCACATCTTTACTAGAAAGCAATGAATAACACCACAAATAAATAATAAAAAGGCCTCCTCACTTTGCAGTGGCAATGTGGCAATCGCCACGTGAATGAACTTGGCATTCCTCAATGGAGGCGCACGGTTGGCCACTCGAAAAAAAGTGAGTTCGTTTCATTCGGCTTCCCAAGCCACACTTACATGGCACCTCTAACCTGATGGGAATGTGACACTCGTGCCGTGCCACACCCCTGCCTCGGGCCAGTTTACCGGCCAGAAAAGGCAGCCAATGTTCGGCTGATGTTCGGCTCGGCTTGGAGCAACGTAGTAAAAATAGTACCCAGGTACCACCGAGTCAAAGATGAACCGACACAACGTGATCGTCGTGAACGATGAAACCACTTGTCGTTTACTTTCTACCGCCAGACTGCACTCGCCAGGATGCACCGCACGAGCATTGTGCGTAAAGTAGGTCAACTTTCGACGAACTCTTCTCGTCGGCGGGTCGAGGTTCAAGCGATGTGAGCATATTTTAGTTGTCAGCAGCACGCTTCCACCGTTCAATGAGCGGTGCAATCGTTCGGCGATCGTCGACCATCGTTGTCGATCGTGCCGATGCACCGGAGCTAATGGTTAAAAATAATTAATGACCACCAGTGCAACCACCGGTGTGGCGTTAGAATGACTCTTCCATGTGTACCCCCGTGTAGCGTGCGGCTACACGTGTTATGGTGAGATAATTCAACCTTGAGCTAATTATGTCATCATGGAATGGAAACACTGTCCGCTGTCCCACTGTACCGCCGAGGATCCACTCCCCAGACTGTCAGTATTTTTGCGCTTCGCGTGCGCCACCACTGCCATCGATTGTTATTGTAGTTTGAACGATCGTTCGTCGGGGACCGTCGTCTTGTGACACCCGTCTAATTAGAAACTTTGGCTCCCGACTGCTCGCGTGCCAAACCGAAAGGGACGCGAGAGGTTAGTTTCGCCTACTCGACAAGGACTCGTGCCTGCCTTTGCAGCATAGTTCGTACAAAAGTACTTTATGTTTCACCACAGAAACCCGTCATGTATGATGAATGTACTGAAAATTACGGAATACTGCTGACAGGGCTTCGATTTAGTAAGCGTGCAATATTCTGTCAACGTTTCAAGGGTTTGGATACTTCGTTTGCTCATTACGAGCGAAGAACGCTTAATGTCTCTAAGAGTACTTGATCGTTTAGAAGTATTACAACTGGCAACAACATCACAATCCGTCAATCAAGTGTTTATTTCAAATGAAACGAATTTTATTTGAGGAAATTTACAAAAATTACAAATAAGCAAAAAACATTCAACGCGGAACCATATCACGTTAGCGTGAAGCATCGAACTCCATTTTACCGGCGGACAAAAACCAAAGCACAGTCACAGTTCACTTCGATTCCCTATGGTGCATTGATTTTCCCCACAAAGTGCGATATGTTTCTTGTGTGTGTGTGTGCGATGAATAATTGATTCCTTTCATCATATCTCCGCGCCAGATGCCAGAAGTTGTACCACGTGTGACACAGTATTAGCTGAGCTCGAGCACATCGACGATGATACCGATTCGTTCGGTGTCGATTTCGTGAAAATCAACGACAAACGACTCGCGAAGCAATATGGCATCTCGAAGTTCCCAGCACTTACGTACTTCAGGTGAGCAGAATCCAAACGCGCCATGGGCCACAGAGAAGAACTGTAGCGCGTGAAATTCCCGTCCCTTGCAGAGAGAAGGAACCAATCATCTACGAGGGTGACCTTATGGATGAGGCCGGCGTGCTCGACTTCCTCACCTCGCTGGAGGCGATGGATCTGCCGGACCGGATCGAGGAGGTCAACTCCAAGATTCTGTCGAAAATCATCGAAGACTCCGACTACGTGGCCGTGCTGTTCTGTAAGTGTTTGCCGTTCCTCTCGAACCTTTTTTCGTGCACTCCGTAGAAACCGACCGAGGCCGAGTAGCTGGCCAAGAAACTGAAAATATGAATGTTGTAGCACACAATTGGTAACCGTTTCGTTGTACAAAGAGAGCAATCACGAGTCCGAGTTTGAGTTTCATTTGTTTCATCACATTTTGTACATTTTTCACGCCGATAAATAACGCCGCCGTCCATTCTCCCGTAGCAGTTCCGTAGAGCGCGCGTGTTACGCGAAGAATGGGGTAATATTGAGGCACCGCAGGCACCACCACCACCATTGTTGTTTTATTTTTCGTTTGTGATTTGGTCACTGTATCTATTCATTGTTCACACCGTACGGCACCATATAACCATCGTGTAGATTTCGTTGCTCCTTCTCGAATCTCGAATCGTGGTCACGAAAGCGTTTATCCCTCGCTAACACCGCTCGGAGTATATTTGTAGACTACCTCCTGTTGGCCGCAGCATAGAGAGACATCAGCCGCAGCAGCAGCATCGTCGTTGTTGTTGTCGTGTGGCACTTTCACCGCCCGTTTTTGTGTGTGATTAATATGTACAGTTTTGAGGGGGCAAAAGTAAAAATATTTTGTCATCGCACACACCATTCCTAGCTCAAACCAGCTGCAGAATTCGGAGGATCTATTTTTTGGTTTTTGCTATTGCGCCACGTCATTTTCGAAAGTCCCGACAATAAGGAAGTGACCGTTTCATATGTGTCTCTGTCTCTTCTCGGGCGAAACAAATCAACATAAATCGCGTATAAATACTTTTCTTTTTCAACTTTTCTCTTTCTCTCTTTTTATCTCTCTCCCTCTCGCTCTTGTTCCCACTCGGTTCTACCCCGGATTTCACGGTTGCACGATCAATTCGCACTGTGCCAATCCGTCCCCCGGTTCACACACTCTCTCCCTCTCACTCCCTCTCTCTCTCTCCGCCGCTGTCTGTGCACAATCACACACCGCTCCGCACATCCCCCGGGGACGACGATCCCGCACCGATTGGGATGGAACATGCGGTGCCCTCCGCGGTCCCGGTCCCGGTCCCGGTTCGCGGTGTTTTCTATTTGCAAAACGGCGCATCTCTGATGCTCTTAAAATACCCACAAATCGCACGCCAACCAACGGCAACCGCACGACAATCCGCATGAAACGAAAAACCGAATCAAAAATCGTATAAAAAATACGACCGTTCGTAGGCACTGATCACGAAAACTGCCCACCCGGAAACAACAGTAAGTGCAAGCAAACACCACCACCAAAAATCTAATTCTACGAACCCATCCCGATGTCCGCCACCCTGCTCTGCCACCTTCTTTCTGTCCGTGTTTGTCCCCCCTTGTCTGAGGGCCTGTCTTCCTGGCATAGCAACCAAGTCCGAGACCCGAGAACGGTGCTGCTAGACCCGACACCTGGCCCCGGCTAGATCAGGACGATCTCGTGTTGTGGTTCTTCCAATTCATCTTTCTGCTTACTCGCCCTATTGTTACCTATTTGTTACCCGCCTATTTGGATTGTTAAGTGTTTTATGTTGTGTCGTTTATAATCACGTGTTACTTGCTTCAGTTTAATATTTTTCTCCGTCAGTACTTCAATAAGCTTCATTTTTTAAGACACCATTTGAGAGACGGTGAACTATACTTTCCGGTTAATAAAATCTTGTATTTACACAAACAAGACGGCCATTGTGCGGCCAGCGCCATCTTATGCAACGTAAGACGTGGGAAGGATCTTTTCAAAACAACTAAACCGGTCCGATAAACAAACATGCACTCCCGGTCATGCCCGATCGTTTCCAGCCCCAGTTTTTAATGGCCGCCCCACAAACACAGCGCTTCGAGCCGAGTAAAGTGTGGCCAATAAATTTACGACCAACGTCATCGACGACCGTGGAACGTACACGTAGGCCACGGACGACATTCAATGGAGGCGCCTGGTGGTCGACGGCCACGGCGACGGCGACAACGGCGATTATCCGAACGCCCACTCCCCGCCGAGCAGACTCCGGCGGAGCGCGCATTCAGGGTCAACACCTTCGGGCACGGCCATCTGAAGGCTAAGGCAACTTGAGACACATCTTCTGGACACGCGCGCCCGCGCCATGATTGCTCCATGTTTTCGCCCTTGCTGCGACTTGCTGTTGTCGTGTTTAATTTTAGTTCACAGCAAGTGAATCATTGTTTTCAACCGCGATGACCACCACGACACGGATCGTAAAGAGTTTTACTGCCCCGAATGGCAAACCACCGTGTGTGCTACATCCGCGCTCGACCTTAGACGCAAGGTTTCTGTACCTCTTAATGGGATGTTTTGGTAAAAAGTTTATGGCACTTCAAAAATAGAACTCACTACACAGAGCTTTCATGTTGTGGCCAAACTCAGAGTCTTCTCGATCTGTTGATGTGACTCAGGCCGCCCGGACCCTACCTAAAACCCGTCCATAGCCCATCAAAAGCTCGCAGATCTATGTATCATTTCTTAATCCCCACTGTGAAACCTTTCTATCGCTCATTCTTTCTGTCTCTCTCTCTCATCCCCATAGTCTCCTGTAGTGTAACCTATTTTTACCGGTCGGCAGCACAAGCGCCGGCAACCCACGTAGTGAAAATTGAAAAATTAGCGCCCGAGAAAATGGCCATTTCCCTGTTTTCATTGCCGTGGCCCGTTTCCCCGTTTTAATGGAAAGCAATTGGCTTTACGGCCGCGGCCGCCTTCTACATTTGTGTTTGTGTGGGTCTATGGTGCCGCCCAGCATCAAAGTCCTTGCGTTCTACATCGAAACTCGGTTATGGAAAACCTGCTTTCGCTGCGCCAAATTATGATCACCGGCGAGCGTGGGAATCGAGTTAGCGAGACCCGACGATGGATACAGACAGAATGTTACCTTCTCGAAGTAAACAGCCATCCATCGGACATGGCCACCAGATACACCAGAGTCGGCCCACGCTGACTGACCGCTTTGACCGTTTTAAATTACATCACACATGGAACGGATTATTTTTAATCTCTTTCTCGCGTGGCCAACGGCGCACCGTTCCCGAGCAGTTGCAATTCTATGGTCCAGCCACAACCGCAAGAAAACCGCACCGATCCATAACTTGCCCCACTCGGGGAAGGTTTCAGCTGGCCAGTGCCCAGTCTAACCAGTCCAGATATCTGGGCCGCTCTTGTTGGTGGCCCTCTGCTGAATGTTTATTTGTTGCCCCGTCCCCGGTGTTTATTTGCTTGAACATCTTATTTGGTTCTCTTTGGTGGGCTAATCACCTACCGTTTTCCACACACAACACACTGGCACACTGGCCAACGACGACACCTGGGACAAGATGTCACCCCGAATGTTGTTTGAAACTAATCGCACGATCGTACGCACCTAACACGTCTGCTTCTGAGTGTGTTCTCGAAACCGTCTTAATCTATCGGATAAAATCATCACAAATAACTCTCTAAATGCCCACTACCCGGTGACACTCGTCAGAGCTTGTCACAAACCCAACGCCGGTCACCCGCCGACCGCCGAGATCGCGAGTACTAATCTCGTTTCTTCGCCCATTTTCCCAGACAAGCCCGAGTGCAAGAAGTGCATCAAGGCACTGCAGGAGCTGGAAAACATCGACGATGAGGCGGACCAGCTTGACATTGGATTCGTGAAGATCCACGACGAGGATCTGGCTGAAGAGTACAATCTGGGCGCCCTGCCAAAGCTCGTCTACTACCGTCACCAGACTCCGATCGTCTACGAGCGTAAGTGCGGCTGTGCCGCCGCCGGGGAACAGGGGCACCGGGGTGCGCAACGTGCTAATGGGGCAATCCATCCCGACAGATGAGCTGCAGCGCGAGGAGGACGTGCTGGAGTGGCTGGTGGAGAATAAGGCCACCGGCGATGAGGATGATGTCATCGAGGACGTCAACGCCAAGACGCTCAAGACACTGATCCAGAACATCGACAATTTGGTGGTGCTGTTCTGTAAGTAGTTTCGAGCTGAGCCACCTTCGGTCCGCTAAACCTTCCGGTTTTACAGACGACGACGGTGATGAGGAATCGGAATCGGTGCTGCAGGAGCTGGAAAACATCGACGATGACTGCGCCAAGCACGGTATCCAGTTCGTCCGGATCGACGACCCGAAGGTCTCGAAGGAGTACGGTATCGATGAGGTAAGTCAAATGCATCAAACGGCCGCTCGTCACCTCCGGCCGCGTATGACGTAAACCGCGCGCGGCAGGAGGTATAATTAGAACACACTTGAAAACCGACCGACCGACCGACTGACCGTCGACCGATATGGTGCCGGCCGTCTGCCGACTGGTGGGTCCGATATTTATATCCCAACAAGCGGTATCGCCGAACTGCCACCTTGCCGCTCGTTAGCTAACCGGCCGCTCGAAGCGAAAGAGTTGCGCAGTGGCGGCGCAGCTGGTTTATCTCTCCTGCGGGGCCCCTTTCGAAGGACGATAATTAACCTTCACTCTTTTCTGTTTTCGGCTCCAATGGCAGGTTCCCGCCATTGTGTACTTTGAGAAGCAGATCCCGAACGTGTACGATGACGATCTGTCCGATGAGGAGGAGATTCTGGAGTGGCTGCTGTCGCAGCTGGAAAAGGACGAGATCGAGGACGTTACCGACGAGATGCTGGACAAGCTGATCAAGGAAGGCAAATCGATCGCCGTTCTGTTCTGTAAGTACTGGGAACGGGGACATATTGCGCGAGCTTCGGCCAGCCACTTAATCGCTTTCCTTTTACAGACGATAACAATGACAAGAAATCGGAAAAGGTGCTGAACGAGCTCGAGAACATTGACGACGAGTGTGACCAGCTTGGCATTAACTTCGTCAAGATGGACGACACCGAGGAGGCGAAGGATTACGGTGTGACCAAGTTCCCGAAGCTGGTCTACTTCGAGCAGGGCATTCCGACCGTCTACGAGGGTAGCCTGGAGCAGGAGGAGGATGTGCTGGACTGGCTCGAGCGGCAGACGAGCAGCGACGAGATCGAGGACGTCACGGACGAGATGCTGGACATGATCATCGAAAAGATGCAACACGTGGCGGTCCTGTTCTACGACAAGGACTCCAAGACATCGCAGAAGGTGCTGGCCGAGCTGGAGAACATCGACGACGAGTGCGACCAGAACGACATTGCGTTCGTCAAGATCGATGACGACAACGAGGCCAAGGAGTGGGGCATTGAGGAGCTGCCAACGATGGTGAGCAGTGGAGTAGATTTACTCCGACGGTGGTCTGACGGTGGTGTTTTTCGTGTGCCGCATTGTAGATCCTGTTCGAGCGTGGCATTCCACACATCTACGAAGGCGACCTGCTGAAGGAAGACGAACTGCTCGGCTGGTTGGTGCACCAGAAGCGCCACTCGGAAATTCCAGAAATCACCGACGAGATGAAGGACAAGCTGATGCAGATGTACGATCACGTTGCAATTATATTCTGTAAGTAGGAACGGCCGTTTGCACGTGGCACCTGGAGCACCATTTCACTGAAATCGATCCGTTGCAGATGATAAGGACGATAAGCAGGACATCCGGGTGCTGAACGAGCTGGAAAACATCGACGATGAGCTGGAGAAGGAGGAGATCGTGATCGCGCGGTTGGACAACGCGGAGGAGGCGCGCGAGTACGGGCTCGACCATCTGCCCGCGCTCGTTTACTTCGAGAACGAGATCCCGGCCATCTACGAGGGCGATCTGATGAACGAGGAGGAGGTGCTCGAGTGGCTCAAGCTGCAAAAGTACTCGGCCACCATCGAGGAGGTGACGGACGAGATCCTGCAGGACCTGATCGAGGAGCACGAGTACGTGTGCGTCTACTTCAGTGGTGCGTGCGAGGAGGGGGAAAAGTGTGACAAAATCTTGGACGATCTCGAAAACATCGACGACGAGCTGGACGAAGCCGGTATCATCTTTGTCACCACCGAAGACATGGGTAAGGTCGGGTTTTTGGCCGTTGAAACTTTCACCGCCGCTAAACGACTATCCCGTTTCAGCCACCGCCAAGAAGTACAACATCAAGAGCCTGCCCTCGTTGGTGTTCTTCCGCAACAAGGACCCGCTCATTTACAGTGGCGACCTGAACGACGAGGACGAGGTACTGACGTGGTTGACCGATGAGGAAACGCTCGAAATTCCCGGCAGAATTGAGGAGGTGAACCACCGGATGCTGGAGAAGATCCTGTCCGAGAACGAGCACATCGTAGTGTTCTTCTGTAAGTGCGCCGCCGCCACTGTAGTACTAGGTAGTAGTAGGCCGAGTGGTGTAACAGGCAGGCAACTTTGTTTCTAGATCACGACGACGACAAGAAGGCGCAAAAGATCATCGCCGAGCTGGAGAACATTGACGATGAGTGCGAGGAGAAGGACATCGATTTTGTGAAAACGTCGGACGATGACATCGACAAGGAGTACGATCTTGAGTCGCTCCCGGCGCTGGTGTTCTACCGCAACAAGTTCCGCACGATCTACACAGGCGATCTGATGAAGGAAGAGGACATCCTCGAGTGGGTCTTGCAGCAGTACAACACCAAGCCGGAGATCATCGAATCGGTGGACCGCAAAACGCTGCAAGTGTTGGTGAACGAAGTCGAACACTTGGCCGTGCTGTTCTGTAAGTGACGGGGCCAACTGACCAACTGTAACTTATGCCCGTGTGAACGATGACGCTACGTCTGTGTTTTTCTTCCCGTTACAGACGATGACGATTGTGAGTCGTGCCCTAAGATCTTGGAAAAGCTCGAAACCATCGATGACGACACCGACAAGCACCACATCCAGTTTGTGAAGGCCAACGACGAAAAGTTGGCCCACGAGATCGGCATCTTCTCGTTCCCGGCCCTAGTCTACTACGAAACGGGTGTCCCGATTATGTACGATGGTACGCAGCCTGCTCTTTGCCCCTAACAACCGACAGTACTAACCTAGCAACGCAAGTGCAATCGAATCACCGATTTACTGGTCGCATATTTGCATTTCTTCTCTCTGTTTTTTCTCTCTCTCTCTCTCTCTCTGTCTCTCTTGCAGGTAATCTCAAGAATGAAAAACGCATCCTGCAGTGGCTAATTGATCACAAAAGTAAGAACGCAGTGGTTTCCCGTAGTGTTTAAGAGTTACCGGCGACGACACGACGGGCAGCCCCATCAAAAGCATGGGCTGCGATCCATCGTTTGGCCTCGAACCACCATTTTAATTTTGAGTTTCTGTTCCCAGTGCCCCCGCGGCCCCCAGTGCTCAACCCCCCAGTCCCTGTTGTTGCTCTTTGACTCGTTCTTTGTGTTGTTTTTTCGTGTTTTAAGGAGCGCTTATCCCTCTGACAAGGAGAAGCCGAGTTGGGTGCGGTCCCCTCATCTGTTGGACCCGCCATTTCATCCGCGTTTCGCCTGGATCATCCGCCTGGATCATCCGCCTGGAAACAAACGGGGGCCAAAATATCAAAGATCATCAGCTACCCTGACCCCAATCATCTTCTTGTGCCTTTCGTTAGCATCTTTCGATGTGCTTCTATTACCACCCCATTTTGACAGCTGTCAGTTTCGTATCGGTTCCGGTGAATCGGTTCAATCCTTTTTGCAAGCTTTTACCATCCCAAAATGATCGTCCGATCCGTGGCGTTTGCTTGTTTCATCATTGCCATTGTCATCCATCGACAGCGCTCTATTCATCATCTTTTGCTCTATATCTCCCTCTCAATCGCCTCGTCGACCGGCGCAGAACGGTACGATATCAAGCTGAAGTACGGCATGACGAAGGAGCGGGTGCCGGTCGTGTTTTCCGACCCGGCAGAGGAAGCTCTCCGGGCGCGGCTTATGGCGGAAGCTCGCGCGAAGGCCGGCGTTCCGGAAAGATCGATTCTCCGCCCGTCCACCACAGTCGGTCCACAGTCTTCCCTTGGCATGCCCCGATCGTTATCGACCGTGCTAGGTAACACACATACACACACATACAGACATGCATACAGACCAGCCGCATGTAGTCGCCGTTGATCGTTGGGCCTTCGCACACAACAAACTGACTGATGACTGATGGTGATGATGATGATAATGATGATGATAGCACAGTGTTCGGTGTTTTGTTGCTCTCCGTAGCGCGCTCCGCTCCGTAGTCCCGTGTTGTGTGTGGCTGGATGTCGCACCCACCCGCTCTCTCTGATCCTGACGTTCCCCACTTCCGATTGTGGCATCATTGTAGCTTGCTCCCGTTGTGTCGTAGAACTAGACCGTTTGGAGCATTTCCGTAGAGTGCACAGCACATGCACGGAATGGGAGGTGTACTACTGCAGTGTTCGTCCTGCTGCTGCACTAATCGTCGCCCAAAGCGCACGAACGAACGCTTGTGCGTTGAGAATTGGTTGAGAAATTGAGATGCGCGCGCAATGTGTCCGCAATGTCCATCCCCCGCTCGCCACTGTCTTCTTGTTGCCCGATTGTTGTACTCGCGAGTCAGTGTCGTGTGCCTCTCGATGGTGTGTCGTTCCAGTGTCCCGTCGTGTGGATCCTTCGAACCCCAAACCAAAAGAGTCCAATGAAACACATTCTCATGAATTCCGTTTTCCTCCACAAATCCCACCACATCTCGCCCCGGCCACATGGACACATCCTCTGTCCCTTTCCTTACCACCACTTCCGCATCATCGCCTTCCCCCGAATACCGCCGCCTTTCTTCCAGACAATAAGCTACCGAAACCGAAACTGCGCAAGCGTTACACCGACGACGTGGAGCTCGAGCGCGAAGATCGCATCGACAAGAAGCGGTCGTCCGGGGCGAAGAAGTTGAAGCCCATCCCGAGACTAGACTCGGTGGAGCCGCCGACCCCAGCGCCGAAGGGCGGCAAACCAGACGCACCGAAAGCGAAGGCAAAGGCCCCGGAAAGTGCCAAGGACAAGGGCAAGCCCTCGAAGCAAGCTCCCTCGCCGCCCAGTAAGGCGGTCGGTAGCAAACCTTCCACAACCTCCAACAAACCAGATCCACCGTCGGCCAAAGGTCCGAAAAAGACTACCCATCCAGTCGATGACGATGACGAAGGTAGTTGTCCCCTCCACAAAGTACCGGGGTGCCCTAGCGCCTAGCTCTCTCTATTTCGCTAACCACACACCTGTAGCCCACGTGTATTCCTGAGTGTGCTCTGTAGAGTCTGGGCGGCACCTCTCGCCAGTTCTCTGTCTTCTCTGTTTTCCTCTGTACTTTACTTCTTCGCGTCTTTGTTGCTCTGTGCCTGTCACGCTCTAATCGGTCGCGTTGTAAATATGTAGTTTTGCGTAGCTAACCGAGAGAGGATTACGATTACATCCCGGTTCCGGTTGTTCCGGTCACTTGTTCCTCTCGTTTCCGTGTTCTGTCTCACTTTCTGCACACATAACCACTACGCACGATTAACCAAAACTACTTCCTGTTCCTATTTTTCTCTAGTGCTCACTTTACGGTTGAGATCGGTAGGCAACTTAGGGAGGTCTTCGATCTGGGTGATCCAGCGTCCCGCGAAAGAATTCCGCCGGCAGACCTTGAATTATATCGTTCCACGTGGTGTAAACATTCGTCCGTTCCGTCGTAGAGTTCACATTGTACGAAACACATTCCCCAAAAGCATCCATCAGCAAAAAAATAAGGATCATACACAAAAACAAACCAAGCGTTCGTTCCCCGTTTGGAATGGCTCATTTAGTCGCCCCCAAATCGCAATCTGGCTTCACTCGTTTCACCTTTGTTCGCACGCTGTTTTACGCTTTTCTTCACGTGTTTTGCAATTTGTCTGTGTGTTCCTGGGTTTCACTTGTTGCTTCAAGATGTGTGTGTGTGTGGGTCAAGTCAGATGTTTGTGGCCGATGATTTTAGCTGACACAATGTCTGACACAAAATATGGTGACGGTCGCGTCTTCTGCCCCCCCCCGGGTTGTCTCTCTTTCCCGGTTCTATTCGTCTTCTGCATATACCGTAACCATGTACTTGTTTTCTTATAGATTAGAGTTAGAGTACCTTTCTTCGACCGCCCAAAACGAACAGCGAAACGAAGCGATAACCACACGGTGTTCTCCCGGAACAATAGCTAAACCGCAGCCTGTCAATCAATCAATCCGTTCGCAGGCCACGTAGTAGATGATACGGCAGTTCTTGGCAGTAGTTGTTGGCGACTCTAAATAGTCTAATTAAGTAAACTATATTTTTAGGGCAAACCGAAAAGCGGGCGACGGGCAGAGGAGATTATTTTGGGATGCTGGATCGCACTGGAGTGGCAAACCCTGAACGCCGAGTCTTCCAAAACCGAAACGAATGGCCCAACCGGTGGCGTGCCGATAAGATATTCCGTTGGATACAGTTTGTTATGGCTCCGTGCCATGTAGTACCACATCGCAAAATAATCGAGTCTGCCTGCCTGTCGGCTGGCCCCATATCAAAACGCCCCCAAAAAGGCAGTAGTGTTGTAGGCGCGCCGATTTCTCCATTAATATACCGATAGGAGTGACAGGGGCAAAAACTAAGTTCCAAACACAGCCTCAGCTCCAGGAGTACATGCAGGCGACAGCGACGAACACGGCGGAAACCACACGAAAAGGATGAGTACACACCACCACCAATAGGAAGTAACTCGCCATAAGAACACGCCGCCGCCGTTCCACCGTCCAACAGCAGTAGAAATGTTGTTTGTAGTGATTTGGTTTTGTTTACAAAAAACATTTTGTCAGTTAATTCATGTAAAATTAGCTGCTTCCCGGGCACACGCTTTCCCCACGGCCCAGGGAAACGGATATTAAAGGAAAACTATCGACTATACACGCGCGCCACGGTTGAGATCCACTGCCACACACAGGTTGTCCTACACAATATCTGTTGATCTCTTTAAATCTCTATTGTAACCTAACAAAATGTTGCAATGCATTCAAAGTGCAAAAGTCGGAAGTGATCAGCAATGTCGTACCCATGTCGTACGCCACAGCCTACTTTGGGCTCCAGAAAGTCTGACAGATCCGCGCCTATCGCTTGTAAAGAGTTCAACAGTATTGCGTAGCGGATCAAGAGCGGAATGACAACCGCGATCCTGGTGGCGGTCTGGTCTTACGAATCATGTTTTGCGCTGGCGGCTTCTGATTTGGCCGGACGGTTTGTTGTTGAGTTTTGTTGTTTTTCTTGTTTCGCAAGCGTGTGACTTGACTGCCAACCACACAGTGCGTGTTTTTGTGGAGCAAACGCAAGCAACGGAATGTGCCAAGCAAAGCAACGCAACGCACTGAATGCAACCCACGATATAACCCGTGTACTTCCTCTCTCTCTCTCTCTCTGCTAAGAATGCAATGAATGTTATGTTCATGGTTTTGATTTAACCTAACGTATCTATTGTTTTTTTTCCCCTCTCTCTCTATCACTTCTTAATCCCTACAAACTCCCCTACTCGCCCACCGAGTAAAAAACCGCAAAACCGCAAACGTAAACGCAAAAAGCCGGATCGGATTGTTGGAGCCAAAAACTCCGCCGATACAAAACAAAAAACAAACCAAACCAAAAATTAGGAATCACTAAATCTGACAAAATGTTTTTTGTATACACACAGATGACGAATGTTTCTACGTTGGACTGGGACACGCCGGTCGTGTAACGAAGAAGGACAAGAAGGCCAAGGAGGACGATTCGTTCCGGTGCTGTCCGGCGAAGGTCGAAAAGAACACCCGCGTAACGCAGATGGCAGCGCAGAAGATCAGCCGCCGGGACAGCGACGAAGCGGAGAGCCAGTTCGCCTTCAAGCAGAAGAAGCTGGCCGACGTGGCCGACGCCACCGCGGCCGCCGCCAAGGAGAAGAAGGCCGCCCAGGAGCGCAATCAGATCGACCTGAAGAAGGCCACCAAGGCGAAGCCGGCCGCGAAGGGTGGTAAAGGTAAAAAGGATAAGGACGAGGACGACGACGACGATGATGAGGATGGACTGTTCGGTAAGCTGGGCTGGTGGTAGACTGGTGTGAAGGTGTTTCGGGCCCAACCGGCCCGAAACGTGGGGGGCCCGCTTCCAACAGACCCTTCCAGACCCACCCCAACAGACCAATCAGTCCAATCACCCGCGAGTCGTGCTTAGGCGAGGGATCGGTTTCGAAGAACCACGAGAGCCGTCCCCACAGAAGAGTGCTGTCAACAAAATTCAAAACAAACCGTAAGCTCCATGCTTGTTTCGGGCAGTAAACAATCCACCGGAAGCGACTTGTGAAGCGCCCACCCCTCCACTTTCGACCCCCCTCTTTCCGGGCGTCCCGCAGCACAGACAGACAGACAGAATACCCAAAATATCAAGCCAAAACCAAAAGCAATCCTCCTGTCTGTGTGTCGCATTGTGTTGATTTGTTCTCTTTTTTACTTTCTTTTCACTTTTTTTCATCCCCTTACGCGACACTTGCGATCAGCTTAACCCCACACAGCAACAGCCAAGTTCTAGGGCCGACGTACGTCTTCCGGACGGCACGAAAGGGGAACGGTCAAAGTTAGGAATGCAGGACCGGGGCGAAACAATATCAAAACAATTGACAGCGAGTTTGACATAATCTCGAGAAAAGGGGGGAAAACAATGAAGAGACACAAAGGTGAACATGTTAAGTAACCTCAAAAAAAAGCTAGTCAAATATCGAGAAGGAGGCGAGAACTAACTTCCTCGGAACTGCACATGTAAATAATGAAGAGGAAACAGAAGTGAACCAACAAGATCAAAGCAAACAAGGCAAACGACGAGTGAATGGCAACGTGTAGTAAGAAGTAGTAACCATGGGCAACGCATGGTCAAACGTAACCACTTTCAAAGAAGAAGGCTTAGAAATATTTTGTATAAAACGTTATAAAAGTAACCAAAAAAAACACAAGAAACTCGAAGCAACTCTACTGCTTTTAGCTTAAGGGCGCAACTCAACGTAACACTCACTCATTCTCTCTCTTTCGCGCGCTCTCTCTCTCTGTCTCTCTCTATGGAGTAAAGTGGCGTGAATAACGGTAACGGCTAAACCTCGCACAAATCTTGTGAAAAACACTAACACACTCCCGCAAAACGCCTCTAGAGAGCACCGTACCAAGCGCTGCTGTACACTACTAATAATGCCGGGAGGGTTACTAGAGCTTTGCTTGTCACGGAACACGATTGTGTGTGTTTTTTTCTCCAACGCGATCGCGACGTTTAGTTACTTTAAATTTGATTCTACATATCGTTCCACAACTTTCGCTCGACATAGACTGCAAGTTTGTTGATAGAGTGTAACTTTATTTACCTGGTATTTATTAACGAAGACTTTGTACTGCACAACGCAACCGTAATCGAAAACAATGGCGCGCTGGGGGCCTTTGCATTGGATGCGAACGGACATTGCACACGGATGCACACGCATGTTTAACATTTACAGGATAAAAGAGGCGGCCTATTTAGTAAAGGACTGTTGCTCTCACGCACGCGCGCGCACGCACTGCACACACGCACACGCACGCAGCACGCACGGTACACAAGCACACTAAAAACGCAACTATTCACTCGCAACTCGCACTGAAACTGTGTTAAGATGCTCTTTTAAGACATTTCTATAACTATTTTTTCAACTTCTAGTTCTATTTCTGATTTCTGACTTTTATTTACCTTCGCACGCGCACGCCGCACGCGAACGGAACGCGAAGTGTAGGAGATGAATTAGGTCAGCAAAGCAGCGAAACGATCGTTTTTTTATCCTTAAGCCTTGCACCGCTAAACTGATATAGTACAGGGATGAATGGCCCCTGGATGAAATGCTATGCGAAACTGCCATAGAAAACCCCAAAAGTGACGGCTAAGCTTACCACACCAGCTGACCAGCTGAGCTGCCGTTTTCTGTGATTGAACCGCAGTTGTTGTCGAAAAGCTTCCAAGGAAGGGAAGGCAAATTACCGAGAAAGACTAATGATGATGGCAAGTAAACAAGCCAACGAGGAACTAACTAACGGAAGAGTAGCAGAACAGAGTGTTAAACTGAACCATCAAACGAACATGATAGCAAAAACCACTCAAAGAAAAACACTTCAAAGAACTAGGCTAGAAATATTTCCAATGAAAAATGAAAAAGCGGCTCACACCGAGGTGAGGCGAAGGAAAACTGTAAAATGAAGGCAATTTAAATACCTGAAAACATGTTTCATATTCTGAATGAATCAAACGAAGAAGAGGGGAAAACAAAGAAAGGAACGAGAAATGTATAAAATAAAACGAGGAGACGTAAGAAATATCCAAAAACCAAACAACAAACGGGCGAGAAACCATTACTACTACTGTTAATGTGCTGTTTTTGCAAACGTAAACTTTAAACTGAAAACAAAGAACCGCAAAACCGGCTCGATTCGCTTTCGCTGTCCGTTTTGGCGCAGGTTGGAAAAGGGGCCAATCGAGTGTTTCTTTCCCTGCTCCTCTCTCTCTGTCTCTTATTGGTTCGCACACGTTCGTTGTTAGATGACTTTGTAGTTCACATTAGCCCACTGCAGGATGTAAGTATTTGTACAATCTCGAGAGAGCGTTAGACACAGCGCGAGAGGGTCACAAAGCTCTTTTGCAACGGACACGCTTCCCAATGGGGAACATTATTAAAGTAGTATTCCCTCCCTTTTCTTGACCGACGCCGGTGGCGGTGCGCAGGGGATCTGAGCAACGAGTACGATGTGCTGGATTGGATGCACGGCCAGAAGACGGACGAAAGCATCCAGGAGGTGGAACGGGACGAGCTGCTGCGTAACATCGAAACCAAGGACTTCCTGGCGGTGGTTTTCTGTGAGTTGCCGAGTGATTGCAAGACGGGGCAAGAGGCTAAATTCTGGTTTTCCCCGTCGAATAGATGTCGAAGAAGATCCCAACACACCGAAAATCTTGCGCCACATCGAGCTGATCGACGACGAGGCAGCCGACTACGGTATCCTGCTGGTCAAGTCGAGCGATCGGTTGATGGCGAAAAAGTTCGGTTTCCGCAACCCACCGGGCGTGACGTACTTCCGGAAGGGCAAATCGATCAACTACGACGGAGACATGGACGACGAGGAGGAGCTGCTGGACTGGCTGACCGATCCACACAACATGGAAATGACCGACCACATCGAGAAGGTGAACCGAAAGATGTTCCAAAAGATCCGCCAAGCGTCCGACTACCTGGCCGTGTTCTTCTGTGAGTAACTAGATGCCGGATGCCCTCACATGGGTTCAAATCTAACCTTTTTACATCCCCACGACAGACAGTGACGATTGCAAGCAATGCCCCCGGGTGTTGGCCGAAATCGAGCACATCGACGACGAAGCGGACGGTGCGGGCATTAACTTTGTGAAGATCGACGACAAACAGATGGCCAAGGAGCTCGGGGTGTACGCACTGCCCGGCATTGTGTTTTTCAAGCTTTCCTCCAAGGAGCCTGTCATCTACGCAGGTTAGTGGCGGTGCCCGCTGGCGGGTCGGACAATCGGTTACTTACCGTTTCCCCGTTTCACCGGTTTCAGGCGATCTCAACGATGAGGACGAAATCCTCAACTGGCTGATGACACAGAAAAACCCGGGCGGCGACGTCATCGAGGACCTGGACGGAACGAAGCTGTTGGTTCTGATCGAAGAGTCGAACGCGCTGGCCGTTTACTTCTGTAAGTTTTGCGTCCTGTGGGAGACACCGGACACACACGGTGGGGGGGATTAGATCTCTGATCACTGAGTGTATGTGCTAATTATTTAGTAGGGCCATCGCACCGGGTTGAGTTCTAGAAGGGTGCCTATATGTTGTACTAAGTAAACTATATCGAATATCTTTCACCACGCGGCACGCCGCACGCCATGTCTGTAACGCACGCACGCAAATGCACAAATGCACTGGGCTGCTGACCGGGCAGGGAACAAAACGACTTGTGAGGCTTGCTTCACGAAGGCTGCCAAGAAGCAGCGCAAGGCGAAGGAGCGCAAAGGGCCGCTGGATCCAGTGGGGTCCAGTTCGGCCGAGGCGACGGACGACGGCACTGCCGCTGAGGATGGACCAGCCCCGACACCGGCACCGACCCCAGCACCGCCGACGGTGTCCTCCACCGAGGGTATTTCACAGCGATCTTGTGTCCTTCTCCCTGAGATCCCTAGACATCGCCGAGTTATCAAACCCGACACCCGACCGCAAAATCTGGATCCGCATGTCCCTTTCTGTCCGCTTTGCGTGTGTGTGTGTGTGGCTTCCTGAAACGGTCCAAGCGATTGGCACATCATTAAAATTGTACTTTCTAACCCAAATCAATCACCTTGTGATGGCGATAGCAAATCATCGATCGGTCGACTTACCTTCTGGACTCTCTCTCCCTGTCAGACACGGACGAGTGCGAGCAGTGCTCCGGGGTGCTGGAATCGCTGGAGAACATCGACGACGACTGTGACCGGCACGGTATTCTGTTCGTGAAGACGGACGACATCTCGATCGCGGAACATTACGGCATCAGCGAGTACCCGGTGTTGGTGTACTTCGAGGACAACGTGCCGAATGTGTTCGAGGGTAAGCTGTTTGTCTCCGACCCGCTCCGGTCCTCGGTTGCTAAGTTACCGTAACCCATCCTGCAGGATTGCTGGACGAAGAGGAAGAGGTCCTCCAGTGGTTGATCACTCAGAAGACGGAAGATCGCATCGAGCTGATCACGCGCGTCATGCTGGAATCGATGGTCGACGAAACACAGTATCTGGCCGTTTACTTCTGTAAGTGATCCACGGCAGCCTGGCGCCCCTTTTGCTAGCTTTTGTCCTTGAGGCTTTGTCTGCGGGTGATGCGGGGGGCTCGACTCGTTTTAACGAATACCGCACAGCGCACCAAAAAGGGCACCTAAATAATCCGAATCCGGCAGAGTTTGAAATCGGTCCCCGCCTAAAGCACCACCCTGTGTAGCACCGTAGTTTGGCAGCGCAGTAGTAGTACCTAATGTTGTTTCTCTTTTATTTTTCTTTGTTTGTTTTTATTTTTCTTCTTCAAACACACACACAACTCTGTGCACAACCACCGCAATACAACCACCGTGCCCAACACCCCCAAAACCACTGGCCACCACCACCACCACCACTGTTGTTTGGCACACGCATATCCTTGCGAAATTGTTCCCTCCTTCCGGCCCCCGGGTTCCTTCTTGACCCGTTGACCGTTCAACCGAAACTACGAAACAACACTTCCTGCCGGACGTGGTTTGCGGAACCGAAACAATTTCTTTACAATAACCTCCCCAAAAACCGAAACGAAAGATAAACTCAAATCACCTTCGTACTGCCGAAGTTTTTGTTCAGCGGAAAACATACGCAAGCGCAGGGAGTTTGCACGGGAAGGCATTTCAGGTACAGCATCCGGGCTCCCGGGTGTCCTCCCCGCCCAGGTGTCCCCCCTTACGAAACCCCTGCAACTAGCAACACTTCTTCTGGCTTCTGACTTACTTCTTCCGAGTTTAACTTCTGTGATAGCCCTGTCCCGCCCTGTCATCTGTTCTGTCTGTCTGTCCGTCCGTCTGTTACTTGTGCCTTGCGTTCCTCAGTTGTCCCCTCAAGCTGCCTGTACCATACGCCCCCCCTAGAGCACCCTTAAGCCCGCGAATTACGGGTGGCCGCTGTAAATAAAGACTCCGACGAAGAAGGGCCCCCGGTTTCCCCGTTTGTGCTGTGCTGTCCGTTGACCCCGTGGCGCGTGGAAGCGAATGAAATACTTCGGCAGTGTCGGTAATCGGTAACATCCACAAGAACCAGTCACGCCCTAGCGCTGATAATGCTTCGTCCTGTCGCCTGTCGCCTGTCGTGTTGTCTATCTGTCTCCTCTGCGCCCAATGTTCGCCCAATGACCTTCTACCGTGTCTTCCGCTCTTTCTGGCTAACCCATTCCCTCCTTGAATGTGTCACCCGTGTGTGTGGTGTGTGTGTGTGTTTCTGTGTTGCATCCCTGGTGTGCCATCCTGGACGAACCGTTCGCTTACGATTGCGATTCCGTTTGCCTTCAACAGACAAGATCAACTGCAACATTTGCGATCAAATCCTGGAGGGACTGGAGGTGATCGACGACGAGCTGGACGTGTTCGGTATCCACATGGTCAAGATTCAGGATCCGCAGCTGGCGAAGCGCTACTCCATCAAGACATTCCCGGCACTAGTGTACTTCAGGTGGGACACGAGACCCTGGGCGGGGAAACGGGGGGTTAAAGCAAGGGTTACTAATCATCCGGTTTAACACTGATTCGCCCAGAAACGGAAATCCACTGATCTACGAGGGCGATCTCCAGAATGAGCAGTCGGTGCTCGAGTGGCTCGTCGACGACGATAACCGCGAGCTGGCGGACGAGATCGAGGAGGTGAACGAGCGTATGCTGGACCGTCTAATGGAGCAATCGCCGCTGCTGTGTGTGTTCTACTGTGAGTCATCCGGACGGATCCCACCGGATCGAATTTGGGACTAATGTGACTCGTTTTCCGTAGACGACGAGGATTGTGCCGAGTGTGACGACATTCTGGAGGAACTCGAACTGATCGATGGCGAAGTCGATCTGTACGGTATCGATTTCGTGAAGGTGGCCAGCCTGGATGCGGCGCACAAGTATGGCGTTACGACGATCCCGTCGCTGGTGTACTATCGCAAGCAGATCCCGATGCTGTACGACGGGGACATGCACGATCACGAGCGCGTGATGAACTGGCTCACGTCGCAGGACGTGTTCGAGATTAAGAACGAGATCGAGGAGGTGAATCGTAAGATGCTCAACAAACTGCTCGACGAAAACGAGTTCCTGGCGGTGTACTTCTGTAAGTGGCAGTGAATGGCAGGCCAGGGAATGAAATGGCATTAACGGCCGATTGTTTGTGTTTCCCGGCAGTCGAAGAGGACCACGAAGAGAGCGAGGCGGTGCTGGAGAAGCTGGAGCTGATCGACAGCGAAACGGACAATCTGGACATTACGTTCGTGAAGATGGGCGATCCACGGTACGCGCGCAAGTGGGGCGTAACGAAGCTGCCGGCGATCGTGTACTTCCGCAAGCGCTTCCCGAGCATCTACCGGGGCGACATGTACGACGAGCAGGACGTGCTCGAGTGGCTGCGCAAGAACCGGTTCCGCCAACCGGAGCTGAACATTTTCATGTACGCCATGATCGCGCTCGGCCTTGGGTTCGTCATCTACACTGCATTTTTGCTCCAGTGCTTCAAACCGGCCCCACCGGCCCCCGTGCCACATCCGAAGCAAAACTAACTGGCTGGCTGGCTGGCAGCACTGGACTGAACGCATTAGTTTGGCGCTTCCACTTGCGATGGCCCTTTCCAAGCAGAACTCAGACACACCGGGCCGGGCCGGGCCAGGCCGGGCACTACAAACGACGTAGCGTTATTATTATTATGATTATATTTTAGTTTCTACTTACCCACAATGTGTACTGCCCGCGAACTTTATTAATGTTTAAACTGTTTTGTTCTCAAATGGGGGGTGGCGATGGTGCTCGCAGAACATCCTGTCCCGAGTCAATCGGTTGACTCTAGCATCTCGCACCGCTTGCCAGCCGTCGGAAGGGTCGGAAAAATCGATGCGGCGACCCTGCAGAAGCCACTGTTACGTCTGTGTCCCGGAACCGGAACAAAAAACCACAAAAACAAAAAAGAGAGTAAAATAATTATAAATGGAAACAAAAAAAACGAAAAGAATTCAACAGAGTAGATTGTCCCTAAAGAAGCAACAACACGCGCAACAAATGCAACAACGAACCTCTCTCTCGAACTGTAAAAAGCAAATACAAAGATGCATTTTTTTCTGTTGGTGAGTTTTTGAGCACACACACACACACACCCTGACGCAAACAATCTGAAATGGAGTGGTGAAAAGAGTGGAAATCGTTCGGTTGCCCAAATCGTCCCACAAACGACGGCCAACGACGCGGAGTATCGTCGGTTACAACCCGCTAACACAAAACAATGTGAAACCCCTCCTTCGAACGGCCTGCCGCATGTCGCGCCGGTGACCCCGCGTGAAGGATGGGCACCTTTTTGCCCGTGTCGGCAAAAGGATTCTTGCCACATTCTTGCCGGTGGGACGGGAACGACAGATAAGACACGACAACGATACGATACACGACGACGAGCGGACGACGCGACACAACGAGACGACGAAAATGTAAAATACATTGTTTCAGGCCATCGAAAGGACCTAGATACGATTCGTTCAAATTGGTGATCGTACTGGCAGGTGGCCCTCATTTTTAAGGATGGTGCCTAATCGAGTTTGAACACACCACTTTGGACTGCAAATTCAATAGACCCCCTCGGTGGATTATGTTAAGCAGCTTTTTAGGTGCCTAAACAAGTTTTTTAAATGTCTTCGTCACTTTGGACTCCATTTTCTCTCTCTCTCTGACTCTCACTCGATCACTCGAAACAATATTTCATGTCCTGGTTTTTGTTAATGAGATCACTCCCTGTTGGTAGACGTTCTATTCTATTTCAGTTCTCCGTAGACTGTATTTATACACAAGAAAAGGAAAGGAAAGAAGTGCTAAAAGATGCAAAAGATGAAGAAACGAACACTTGCGGTGTCCTCTCCACACTCGCACACACACACACACACACACGATGCTGTAAATAAAATGAGCTTTCCGCTCCCTCTGATCGGAAAAGAGGCGAAATATTCCATTTAGAGTTCGGCTTTCAGTTCGATTGAGAAAAGAGACAACGCGGACGCGGACCAACTAAGCGCGGAAACTCTCGCGTCCATTCAACAGCTCTTTATTATTTTGTTCGGCTTCGGCCATCTGCCGTGGCAGGAAGGCGCTTCCGTCTAGACACACACACACACACACACCTACAGACTTGGAACCACATCTTCGATCTGCTCCCCGCACAAGAACATAAAGTTAAAGTTTCACTTCCACGACTCAACTCTACTAGTATTTTGTACGTCAGGCATCGGTCGTGTTGCGCATCTTCTTCGCGCGCCACTGCTTCTTGTTAAAGTTAAAGATGTCCAAATTAACGGCCCCAACAGGTGAGGGGCGGGTTATTGTTTCTTATGCACAAACACACGCGCTGATATTTGGCGGTGGCACTGTAAAACAGGAGCTCACTCTCTACGTATCCATTTCATTTTCTTCTGTTCCAATATTTAAACGTTAAACACTACAAAAATATGTACCCTTTGTGCGATCGATCGTCACCATCAAAGTGCAGGCGCTTTTGACTCGATCGTCGGTTTTATCCTATTCTACGATTCTAAGATCGAACCAAAGCAGAAGAGGATCAGTGTTTGGTGATCGGCGGCCACCAACATACCTTTTTCAATGGTAACGTAATTCAACGTGCACAAAACGGAGTAGGCCCCGCTTCGCTTGCGTCGAGTAGTTCGTCGTTCCAAAAAGACCACAAAACATTAAAGAGACATTTCATATGCAAACTGCACGAATGACAACGAACCAGGTCCGCGCACGGCATCTTATACCCTACAAAACGCGTTTAGCGCGCACTCTGCCTTCCTTCCAAAGTTATACACCTAAAATTCGTTTACTCTCACTTGGTTAATATGCGTTATGTGTTAATGTTGTTTTGTGTTAGTGTTTTAACTATTGAACCACGCGAACCACCGACGTCGGGTGTGTCCTTGGCGGCCACTCGCGGTGGACAATATGGACGAAAAATTTGTACGTTCTGTATAAACCACAACAACACACACACACGCGCCCGCGACACCTTCTCCGTTTGCTCTTTCCAAGCCCGGGAAACGGTAGACGATCAAACGTAACAATAAAACCCGCGACAAAGTGGATCGCGACAAACGAACGAAGGACACTTTTTGTTTCACGGACCACAAACAACGCGATGCGCCCGCCGGTGTGCGATGCGCGGCGTCGTTGGGTGGTTCGGGTTTTTTTGCTAAATATCGCCTATCAAAAGTCACGGTTCCTCTCCCGCCGAGCTGTTAAGTTCCTGCGCGCGTTCTGGCGCGATCGCGCTCGCATCATATGTAGACTGTTGAACAGTTAATTCGCGTTACTTTAGTGTTTAGTTTGTGGTGAGTTTTTTTTTTGTTGATTTCGTGATTCGTATGTGATTAAGCTAACTCGCGCAGCACGGAGCTCACTACGTAATATATGTTCCCTTCGTACAGGCAAACTAACTCCACCGATCTAATCGCGCACGGGCGCGCACACAGTGCCTACCGATTTGTCAGGTACGTTCTATTAAATGGTAAAATAGTAGCATTTACGCATACGTGTACATCTATTAGTTTATCTATGCCCTCCACGGATATTAGTTTGTGGCCATTGGCTACAGCAAATACCAACACTCTGCCGCCGAAACCTCATCTTCCACCTGCTTGTGATTGTATTTATTTCGAACGTGTTGCTGGAAGTCAAATATGGCCACACTTGGTGACCGGTACTTCCAAAGCACACTAGACCACACACACACACACATCTATATATATATCTGTGAGTATAAGCGTATACACCAAAAGCTCTTCGCTCTCTGCTCAGACTCTTCTATTGTAAACCGGCCTACTACGAGTAGCTACTGCTGCTGCACCCGGATTGGGCGCAGTAACCATTGATGATGTGTGCTGAAAACTGAAAAACTCCACCAAAATGATGAGGTTATGGGTCCACGTCCAAATTTGACGGGAAACAGTACTTTGTGCACTTCACCCGGCCCAAAATGGCAACGAAGTCAAGTCCCTATTCCAAAAACAAATTCGACACGTAGACTGACAACTCAGCTCCTCAGCTGTTGTGTGTCCTACAAAAACACGGTAGCGACCACTGTCCCATTCTTTCGGATGCCCCAAAACAAGGGAAGTGGCGTTCCGTTCAGCAAATGGCACCACAGAGCCTGCACTCTCTACATCGAGCCGGATTTGGCGTAGTGCCGCAGACCCGATTTCGTAACGCCACCGCCGCCGCCACGCTCACTGTCGTTGGTGGGCGTGGGGTTTTCCGCCGACAGGCGCTCGTGATACTCCTGGAAGCACGGCACGATGCACAGGTTCGTCTGGCACTCGGGACAGTGGTACTTGGTCTTGCGGCGCAGGATGCGTCCGTGCGCGTCGATCGTGTTCCAGCAGAAGTTGCAACCGAGCGCCGGACCCTCCCGTACCACCGGGCAGTGGCTGGAGCGTGGATTGTCCAGCCCGGGGATATCGCTCGAGCGGGACGATGTCTGCAACAGAGAGAGAAAGAGAGTTCGCATCACATTAGCATCATCCTGGTAGCGCTCCATGGTTTCCATTGTTTCCATGGCTCAAATGGTTTACCAAAGGAGTGGAGATCGAGCGCGAAAGCTCTTCGCCCTTCACGCGAATCGTACTGGCCGGTGTGGAGGTGATCGTGGTCACGGTGGTGGGTTTCTCGCTCGCACTACTACTGCTACTGCTGTTCGTACGCGACGGATTGCCGGACGATACCGGATCAGCGGGAACAACCACCACCGTCGGACTGACGCCGGCCGCTGTCCGGCTGTCGGAGGACTGCAAGTGGATGGTCGGGATAATGGTGGACGACGGTGTGGTTACCGCGCTGCCACCTCCCTCCTCGTCCGAGTCCGTTTTCAGCGAAGAGGACGGTGTCAGGTAGTGCGTCGATCCGGCGCTGCTCGTCACGAGCGTTAGCGGCGTGGCGCCGTGCCCGGTGTTGCCGGGGTGAGAGAGCTGCCGTTGGATGGTGTACGAGCTCATCGACTGGAAGGACGGTGCCGTGTGGCTGTGGCCGCCACCCGTTTGGCTCGGTAACAGTGGGTGCGAGTGTTGCTTCACAAGGTACGGTTGATGACTGGGCACCGCCAGATGGTGGTGGTGGCCGTGGGATCGCTCGTCCCCTCCTCCGGCAGGGCGGCTCTCTCTCGACGATCCGATCGGACCCCCGATGACGGAGGTGGTGCCCGACGAAAGGGGCAGAATCGGTTCCGATACCTGCCGCTCGAACCGGTGGTGCGACGGGACGGTCAACAGATGCGGATGACCGTACGTGGCCGTGGGACTGTTGTCGTCCGACGGTGTGTCCGGTTCGTAGGGTTGCTGCCCGGTCGAAGAGGAATCGCTTTCCTTTTTTATGCGCTGCTGCCGTATCAGGAGCCGGCCACGCTTGGCTACCGCACTGACTATGTGGCCACCGCCGGTGCCGGTGCCGGTCGACTGTTCGCTACTGCTACCAAGACTGCTACCCGTTCCGAGACTGCTTTCCGATGCGCCGCTTCCCGATAGCGACGATGGGGTCGATGCCGAGTGGTCCGGTGCCAGTCCGAGTGCAATTTTGGCCATCTCGAGCACTGAAACGGTAAGAAAGGGCATAGAAATATGAAGCATCTGACGATTCCTGTCTGACGAGCTTGTCGTTCGCATTCGCAGGGTACTAGATCGTCGCCATATTGTTGCGAGCGGTGACAGTACTGGTCACAGCCCACTAAAGCGAAACAAAAGCATCACCGGAAACTAATAGCGAGTCAAAGTCTTGTACACATTTACTCATTTTCCTCAATTTATTTAGATTACTCACATAAGTAAATACTTGCTTTCCACAGTTTCGGTTGTTCAGTGTGTGTGTTGTGTGTCTGTGTTGGGTGTGAGTTGCGCGTGTGTGTGTGTATGTTAATATGCTTTTCATTTGTTTGTCACGTGTTTGTCTTATGTTTGTCTCATTTGTATAGTTCAACGATGTTCCTTACATCGATATAACGACAATGGGCTTCTGCTTTATTGATCTGCTGCCTTCTTCAGAGTGACTATACTATGCGCTCTCCATTGCTTCTCTCATCGCCACCACATTCACTATGTGTGTTGTAATAATAGATACGACTGTTTACACTTTCATTTGCTTATGTCCACCTTGTCCACGCACGACCACACTACCACACCACACGAGTGGAAACCGAAAAGGTTAGCCCACATTCAGCTACCAGTGTGTTACTGTTTTTTTTTTGTTTCATTTTTTAACTTTAAGTTTCTTAAGATAACGTTTATTATTTTAGCGATTTTTACTATACACAGTGTGTGTTGTTATTTGCTTTATCCAGTTTGTTCTCTGGTTCTTTCTTTCTTTCTTTCTTTCTTTCTTTTGTTCTCTTTGAAGTATTCTCTCACTGGCATTTAAGTTCCTCTTTCACGATATCTTTGACTTGATTTGCCCCGGGTACGGGTATCTTTGAGTCGTTTTTCTTTGTTCTTTGATATTAATCCCCCAGGTTCGATAACTTAAAAACGTGAGAAACATTTTTTGTGCCATTTGATTACCTGGGGTGTACGCGAGTACGCTGATCTCGACATCGTCTTCTCAACGCAAGAGCGGCCGATTGATCATTGATTATCGATTTCCTTCCCAGCCCACAAATATTGATTGGCATATTGATCTCGAGATGACCTCGAGAACTGGAGTGTTTACTTTATTTGTTTTACTGTGTGTGTTGCTTCTGGGAACATTTGGAGGGGCTGGCTCCAAAAAAAACACGACGCAGAGAGCACGGTGTCGCTTCCCTATTGCTAGAACTTATTGACTGACATCATCCGTAGCAGAGACGCGCACATGGTGTTGTCTTGCCACCCTTCTTCACCCACTTCCGCTCTAATATACACGTACAAATTGCTAAACAAGAGTTAACAAAAATACTATTTACTTTGCTTCGACACCTTCATCAAACAAACCTCATCTTTAGACAGGAAATTCGCTCGCTTCTCTCTTTCTCACGCTTTCTTCTTTATGTACTATGATTTACGCTTTTCGCTACTAATCTACCGTTTATTAGTACCTCTATTAGTAACAAATCGTACGCACAGAGACACACTCGCTGAGCCAATTGATGCATCCTCTGCTGCGGTAGAGTTTATACAAATGTTTGAATATTTCTTCACTCCTTTCCCAGTGTCCACCAAACTACATCCGCTTGAGCGTTGTGAGCCACAGCAACATGAGAAAGTCTCCGGGTTCTTCGCCGCATGTCTACCTTTGAACCACATGCACAGAGAGGACCACACCCCAGGATGGAGAAGCAGATTATAAATTAATAACTGCACCACCCGAAGGTGGCGGCCGGAACCCGGAAGGACCACAGGAGAGAAAGTAACACGAATTATACACATTCCAATTATGTACATTCTACATGTTTCGACGTGACTTCGGCGTGCCGTTCAGTGGTCGGCTTTAAGATTCCGGCACCTCCGACGGTGGTTCCTCCTCGATTGGAACGACGACGCCCGCCGGACCCGAACCACCACCACCACCGCCACTGTTGATGGCGACCACGCGAAGCCACCCGTCCCCTTACATGGAGTTAAAGTTTAGGCCCTGCAAGTTGACGGCGCCCGTGTTCATGTTGACGGTCGCCGTGTCCGGGTACCGCTGGCGGGACATCTGGTGGATGCCGGCCGCGGTCGTAAAGTCTACGTGGCGGGTATCGAGAAAGCCCATCACGCCCATCGGATGGCCGTGCGGCGGACACATCAGGGGCGTGGAGGACGCCGCCACGGCTGCAGCTGCCGCTGCGGCCGCCGCCACGTTGGTGTTGTCATTCGCCTGCGGTTGCTGCTGCTGCTGCTGCTGCTGGGTTTGCTGGTGCTGCTGCTGCGCGGCCGTCACCTGCTGCTGGGTGGCTTGGTGTTGCTGTTGCTGGACCTGCTGGGCCGCCTGTTGCTGCTGCTGCAGGGACATGTTCAGTGCCGGCGACGAAAGGGCCGTATCGTAGTGTTCCATCGAGGCGTTCTCATCACCGGGCGGCGTGGTCGCCGTCGGTGGAGGCGATATGTTCGGTTCCAGCTTGATGCGATTCTTGATGCTGGGCCGGCTGATCGGGTAGCCTCGCTTCTTGTACTCCAGCCACAGGGTTCGATTGTTGACCCCGTACAGGCGAGCCGCTTTACAGAACCCGATGCCCCCGAATCGGACCGCCTCGAGCGCTCGCAGGAAGTTTTCGTCCCCTTGCGGGTTGACGGATCGTTTCCGCTTGACCGGCTGCACCACGGTGCCGGTTGCGCCGGCTCCCGCTCCGGTTGCACCGGCCCCGCCGGCCCCGTTACCGCCGGTACCGTTACCAGCCGTTCCGGCGGTCCCGTTGCCTGCGTTGCCGGCCTGGCCGGCCTGCCCCGCACTGGTCGTCCCGAGCGGCGACTGATTCGGGGTGCCGGTGCTGTACACCAGGGCCGTCTCGGTGCCGGCCTGCGGTGACGTGGGGGTCGAAATGTTCGACGACTGCTGGTAGCTGTTGACCATGCTGTTCGGGTTGACCGAAATGATCTGCGGCGAGAACGGATGTTGATAGATCTGCACCGGCGTCGTCGGCTGCGGTGTGGTCGCGTTCGAGTTGCTGGCCGACGCGTTGGAGATCGCATTGCCGGTGGCATTGGGCGCACCGCCGGCCCCTCCGGCGCCACCGTTCACCGTGCCGTTGTTTGCATTTCCAGCACCGCCTAAACTATCGCTCTGATGGTGTTGCTGCTGACTGGCCTGTTGTTGCTGATGGTGCTGTTGTTGCTGCTGCTGCACGGTTTGTTGTACCTGCTGATGTTGCTGCTGCTGCTGCTGGTGTTGCTGTTGCTGCAGTCCTAAATTCGTCTGACAGGACGCAATGCCAAACCGCGGATAATTCGTATCGATTACCGTCCATTGCCCACCTGGGAACGGAAAAAGGGAACAAGAGAGCTTTGATTATTTATTTGTTTTCTATTTAATTTCGCATCGCTTTTCGTTCATTGTGTTCGTTCCTTCTCTTGCTAAC